>NC_041218.1:26635288-26711176 GCF_002837175.3 Physeter macrocephalus
AAGACATAAATGAATCAACAGCTGATAGAGCATCAAAAATATAATAAAGTACAATGATCTTTAGTTTTAAATTTAGAAGTTTAAGAAAATGTGTGACATGTCTATAATAAAATTCCCAGTATGTAGAAAATATTTCTCACTATTAACATCAATAAAAAATAGAAGTAGAACTGATTTTAAACCCTGTTATTATAACAATAAGAGAATCATTCTTGGACATATGAATTATGTGAAATATATTGTCCCTTTTTTCATTAAGAGGAGCAATTTACAATAAAAACTTTTCTTTACGTTTAATAATTATTTGCCAAATGTCTTATATATTTCTGTTGCTTTGATGAATTGTGTTCTAATTACACATATAACCTGGTCCAGGAGAAAAATTTTAACATTTAGAATCTTTGAGTCATGGAAAATAAAAATGTTTATAAATACAGTTTGCTCACAGAGAAGTATGAGTACTTTAGTATTTAACTAGTAAAAGAGATAGGAGTCTATAAATAAATTACTTTAGTATAAAATTCTCCAGAGCAAATGAAATGTAAATAAGGTTAAAGATTAAAAGACATGATATAAAACTTCTAATGATTAAAGAAAAGCTTGCTAATATAATTATTAAATAGTTGGTTGTAGATATTAAGGTGCTATGATATTTAGACTCTACTGAAATTTAATATAAGATTTATATAATTTTATGAATAAAAATTACACTACTTTTTAAAGAAAAAGAATATTTAAAATATATATATGTATAACTGAATCACTTTGTGTATACCTGAAACTAACACAACATTGTAAGTTAACTATACCTCAATAAAAAATATATATATAATGAAATTTTTAATTTTCAAATGTATAAAGGGGCCCAAACTTATTTTCAAAATACTCCTTGGGAGTACGTAAGCAAAAATTTGAAGACCACTGGTCTAAGTATGCACATTTTCATAAAGGCCTTCTGATCTTCGAAAGAGTCAATTCCCTTAACTAGTCTACCTTATTGCCCTTTTACTTCTTAGCATCTAATACAATGCCTACCAAGCATTCTAAGAGAGCATTTTCCAAGAGAATGAATAATATTACAAATATGAGATAGTCCTAAGTAAAATTGAGATTTCAGCAAATTACTTTTTGAAGCATATTTATCCCATTTACATATAACTTTCTTGTTCAACAGTGGCTTTTAACATATTGCCTGCCTGAAAATACACAGTTCTAGTTTAACGTGGCTTAATGTGTTGTTCATCTCAGGGACAGGTGCCTTTTACAAAGAGAATACTGAATTTCAATTTCAATTCAATTCATTGAATACTTCTTAAGCTCTTCCTATATACTACTCATTTTGTTAGGGGCTGATGATATGACAGTGAACAAGATAGTCATGACCTTGCTTTCATGGAAATGACGTTTTTGCAGAGAGGGCAGATGTTAAACCAGTAATGACAAGTGTGATAATGGTCACATAGGGAACATACAAGTGAGCATGGAAGCAGAGAACAAAGGGGTATAATTCAGTCTATGAGACCAGAGATACACATGCCAGAAATAGGTCACAGAATTCTATTTTGATTACTTAAAGAGTAGAAATATACATATATGTATATAAACACATTATTAAATAAACTATGAAAATAATATATGCAAATGTATGTGTGTGAAGGTGGTAGTTGGTACCCCCCAAAATTAAGTGAACTATTGAACACTTAAAATATTCAAAACCCGGGTTCGTGCCCCGGTCCAGGAAGATCCCACATGCCGCGGAGCGGCTGGGCCCATGAGCCATGGCCACTGAGCCTGTGCGTCCAGAGCCTGTGCTCCGCAACGGGAGAGGCCACAACAGTGAGAGGCCCGCGTACCACAAAAAAACAAAACAAAACAAAACAAAACAAAAAAAATATTCAAAACCATGAACTAGACCCTTGTGGAAATACAAAGTCAAATATGTTTGAAAACAACTTTTGTGTTACAAGTTGCAATAAATCTGAGGGTTGAAAAACAAATCATAAACTTTGTCTCTCAATGAGATACATACCCACAGTTTTTGAAATTCTAAAATACCCCCGCATTTCCTAGAGTTATATAAATATAACTTCAGTGATTATAAATATTTATTTAAAATTGTGAAGCACTGAGGATACGGGGAAGGGTAAGGGTAAGCTGGGACAAAGTGAGAGAGTGGCATGGACATATACACACTACCAAACGTAAAATAAATAGCTAGTAGGAAGCAGCCGCATAGCACAGGGAGATCAGCTCGGTGCTTTGTGTCCACCTAGAGGGGTGGGATAGGGAGGGTGAGAGGAGGGAGATGCAAGAGGGAAGAGATATGGGGACACATGTATATGTATAATTGATTCACTTTGTTATAAAGCAGAAACTGACACACCATTGTAAAGCAATTATACTCTAATAAATATATTAAAATAAATAAATAAAATTGTGAAGCATACCAAGCTTACCTTTAACTCAGCAATCTTTTCTCTTTCCCCTCCAATAGCTACTCCACATCTTCGAACCATGCTCAACAGTGCAATAGGCCCAGAGTCCAGGGCACTGTAGTCAGATAAAGCCAGCTTTGAGTTCCTGTTCTACCAATTCTGACTCTCTATGGTCTTAGAAAAGTTATATAACTTCTCATCTTAATATCATCAGATCAAAATAAGATAATACTATTTACAGAGGTATTTTATATCTCAAGGGAGATAATGAATGTAAAATATGTCCATCATATAGTTATCACTAAACATATGTAAAATCCATTACCCTTTGGATCTCTTTTAATATTGACTATTTTATACCCTTACCTGAACCTAAGTCAATATGGTTTTACATTTTAATCTTGAAGTTTAAGGGCAGAATTAAAAGCCTTGCCACATGTTAAAAAGGCATCAGAACTCAGGATGTAAGCAGGTAGAGGAAATTTGGAAAAGGGCAGGAGGGTCCTACCTAGGACTTCTAAACTCAAATAATAAAGATCATTGTTTACTCTGCCATTTTGGAAAACCATATATATTTTTTCTTAACATCTTTATTGGAGTATAATTGCTTTACAATGGTTACCCTTCCCCCTCCCCATATCCTCAAGGCCGTGCTCAGGTCTGCGTTTTATTCCCGTCCTACCCCTAGTCTCTTCATGACATTTTTTTTCCCTTAGATTCCATATATGATGTGTTAGCATACAGTAATTGTTTTTCTCCTGACTTACTTCACTCTGTATGACAGACTCCAGGTCCACCCACCTCACTACAAATAACTCAGTTTCATTTCTTTTTATGGCTGAGTAATATTCCATTGTATATATGTGCCACATCTTCTTTATCCATTCATCTGTTGATGGACAGTTAGGTTGCTTCCATGTCCTGGCTATTGTAAATAGAGCTGCAATGAACATTTTGGTACATGACTCTTTTTGAATTATGGTTTTCTCAGGGTATATGCCCAGTAGTGGGATTGCGCTTTTCTCCCACACCCTCTCCAGCATTTATTGTTTCTAGATTTTTTGATGATGGCCATCCTGACCGGTGTGAGATGATATCTCATTGTAGTTTTGATTTGCATTTCTCTAATGATTAATGATGTTGAGCAAGGTTATTCATACTGCTTCCCTAATAGCGTGCACACACACACACACAAACACACACATCCATATATATACAAAATTGAGAGTGGACAGGGTTCAAACATTTGTTTTCAGTCCCACTAACCAGTTTTCTGAGATTCCCCTTATTTCTTTACAGCCTTGAGGAATTGTGGTAGTTGTATATTCTTTCCTGGTTTATTAGTTATATTTTATCACCCGAAACAGCTCTGGGAAAAAAATGAGAGGGAGAACCTTATTTCTGGTATTACACTTTCCTTCTAACTAAAATGAAACCTATTGCTCAAATCCCAGAGATTGCACAATCACAGAAACTTAATTTCCTGAGGTGACTCAATGCAGCCACTAATTCATTTTCGGACCTGTGATGGTACAGTGTAAAGAAGCTCTGCAGAAACTTGAAGTGACCCTCAAAAAAGTCAGCATGTTTGATGTGGAAAAAGTACTGCCCTTTTATGAGATTTCGGTTACTTCTACTTTATGCTTTTTATTTATACAATTACTCAGAGGAAAGAAATGGTAGGGCAATTTTTAATCATGGCAAAACGGAGCAGTAGTTTTAAGAAGCAGGTTTTTTTCTGAAATGGTAAGGTGGCTGGATTTATGGGGAAATAACTGGAGGATGAAGATATTATTTTTCTAAAGTATCAGCTGAAGCCCATCTGTGCACCACTGTCTGGTGACGTCTTAATTTGAAACCTTATTATCAAAGGCTCTCAGCAAAGGTCATCAAACAAACAAACAAAGCCATTTGTTAGAGGCAGAGATTTGTTAGAGAAAATACATGAGTCACAGCTTTGCACTCTCCGTCCAGAGTAGAACATATAAATTCTTCTAAAAATTATTATGTATTAAAGCAATAAAGTCACTCATTCCAGAAATGTTTTACTTCCTTTCTCCAACTTCTATTAAGCTTTTTCATCTCCTTCTGAGTATTTCATTTTCAAAGCAAAAAAGGCGCCCGCATAAAATGGCAAAATGATAAAGATCTTTTTTTTAATGAAAAAGGGAAAACCATTCAGATTTCTTGTTTTCATTTTGCAAGCACTGTTTTTGTTTGTTTGTTTTCATTTGGTTTTGTTTTTAGTAAATGTAAATACTGAATAAAAATCACATAGAAGGATAAGCCTTTAAAAGAGCCGCTTCAGTAATTGCGGGCACACATATTCTTAGGTAAACCATGTTCCTTTGTTTGGCGTGATTTAACACTCTTTCATGTCTAATTCAGGAATTAGTCTGAGGAGAACACCAGGCTCTTATGGCTCTTACAGAGCACCAGACTTTGGGGTGCTTTGACAAATGGTCTCTGCTGGGTAAGGGGCTACGAGATAAGATTCCCTGAGATTTCTAATGTCAGAAAACCTGTGATATCACAGCCCTAAAATTAAAGAAAACACAAAGAAGTACTTATTTTTGTCCACAGGAGAGCAGGGTATTGAGAACCTGATGAATTGTTCCCACCACAACAATTAATATTGCATGTATGAATGAGAAACAATTATTTTTAAGAAATTTCAAAAAAACTGAAGTCTCCAAATACAGCCCACAGAGCCATAAAGGCTAATATGCTAACCCCTTTCTGCAAAGGATAATGACATTTATTCATTCAAACTTTCATTAAGTTATTCATCAGTTCATCCATTTATTGGGTAGTATATCCACATCCAGCATTATTCCAGGGACTGGAATTTATCAGTGAAAAAAGCAGGCAAATTTCTTGACCCCAACGTAGCTTATATATTCTTAGAGTATAAGGAGAATGAAACAGATAATACAAAAGTATTGACAACTAAGCAGACAAGATAATTTCACATAGCTATAAGTCTTGTGAAGATTATAAAAAATAATAAGAAAAGGAAGAGAGAATGAAAGGGTCTGAGAGTAGTCTCTGAGAAGGTGATATGTGAGCCTGAAACATGAGTACTCACAAGCAGCATGACACAGGAAGATGGTGAATGAAAGAAATTCAAGCAGAGGAAACAGCAGCTAGCATGTTCGAGAAAAAGAAAGAGTCTCTATGGCTGAAGTATAGAAGGTAAAGAGATTAAACAGGAGATGAGGTTGGAGAGGTAAGTGGAATAAAAATGGCCAGAGACTTGAAGATCATAAGGAAATTAGATTTTAAATCCAGTGGCACATAATAGTAGAATCATAAGCAGGAGACTGGCATGATTTGATTTATACTTTAAAACAGAGTATCTGACTAGAGAATGGAAAATGGATTATACACCAGCAAAAGAAACAATGAGAGCAGTTGGAAGGAACCATACCAACCCAGGTGAGAAATGATGGTGGCTATAATAGAGTAATAGCAGGAGACATGGTCAGAAAACTGGGAATTCATGGAGATCTGCACATGGACTGGGAGATGATGTGGGGAAGTAAAAAACTCAATCAATGAATCATACCTAAGTTTTTGGTTTGAGCAAATAGATGGGTGGTGGAGCCACTGCCTGATGTGGAAAAAACTAAGAAGAAAAAAAATGTGTTGGAAATAGGAATCAGAGATTTCCTTTGTCAATATTAACTTTAAGATGTCTCTTAGACATTCAAGAAGAGATTACATGTAAGAAGTTGGCTGTATCAGTCTAGAGCTCAAAGAAAGGTATAAACTAGATATAAATGTGAAAGTCAGAGACATAGAGCTGCTATTTAACCATGGGACTGGATAATGATGTATGAAGAGATAACAGAGGATCAAGCCCAGGGATACTTCAACACTCACAGGTCTATCACAAAAGGAAGACAGAGCAAAGAAAGCTGAGAAGGAATACCAGTGAAACAGGGGAAACACTAGAAACAGGAGGAACACTGGTGTAATGAAAGTCAAGAGGAAAATGGTTCAAGAAGGGAGTAGATAACTGTGTTGAATACTGAGAAGTCAAGAAAGACGAGGACAGAAGTGAGACAGAGGCAATGATGATTTTGACAAGAGCTGTGAGTTTGTGAGGATACGTATTAGCGAAAGAAGGTTAGGATATGATGTGGTAACAAAAAACCCCTCAAGTATCAGTGGTTGAACTCAATAAAGGATTACTTGTTAAATGGGCAATGTCTAGGGGTCAATCACTGAACTCCTTTCCAATGTGTCAGCCCTCATTCATCTTGTATAATGCCACTTTAAACAAATCGCTTGCAAGGTTGTCACAGCAGAGGAAGAGAGATAGCATGGTATATTTTTTTATTGTTGTAGTTGATGTGATCTTTAATTTTTATTTTCTTTTATTGGAGTATAGTTACTTTACAATATTGTGTTAATTTATACTGTACAGCAAAGTGAATCAGCTATACATATACATATATCCCCTCTTTTTTGGAGTTCCTTCTTATTTAAGTCACCACAGAGCACTGAGTAGAGTTCCTTGTGCTATACAGTAGGTTCTCATTAGTTATCTATTTTATACATAGTGTCAATAGTGTATATACATCAATCCCAATCTCCCAATTCATCCCACCCTCCCCACCTTTCCCCTTGGCATCCATACGTTTGTTCTCTACGTCTGTGTCTCTATTTCTGCTTCATAAATAAGATCATCTATACCAATTTTTGCAGATTCCACATATATGCGTTATTATACGATATTTGTTTTTCTTTCTGACTTACTTCACTCTATATGACATGGTCCATCCGTGTCTCTACAAATGACCCAATTTCGTTTTGTTTTTTATCTTATGGCTGAGTAATATTCCATTGTGTATGCTGGTGGGAATGTAAATTGATACAGCCACTATGGAGAACAGTATGGATATTCCTTAAAAAACTAAAAATAGAACTACTATATGACCCAGCAATCCTACAACTGGGCATATACCCAGAAAAAACCATAATTCAAAAAGACACATGAACCTCAGTGTTCCCTGCAGCACTGTTTACAATAGCCAGGACACGTAAGAAAGCTAAATGTCCATCAACAGAGGAATGGTACATATATACAATGGAATATTACTCAGGCATGGTATATTTTTAAAAACCTGACCTGGAAATTGTTTACATAACTTCCATACACATTAGCCAAAATCCAATTACATGGCAAGGGAAGTTGGGAAATGTAGAAGAGAACATGAGTATCAGGTGAGCACAGTGTCTACCATGGGATATAAACCTGAATTACTGCACTGAAGAGAGGATGAGGGGTGACAAATTAGAGAGAATGAATCAGGACAATGCAAATACTATCCATTCTCATAAAAGCCTTCCTTGATCCCACCTCCTCCTCAAGCTACCAGCTCATTTCTCTGCTCTCTTTTGTACATAATTCTTTGAATTACCAACCAACATCTTAATAAAAGCCTTAATAAAACTTTTGCTCTGTCATGGGCCAATGACATTTGAAAAAAATCTGGCAAAAATATCTGCATACTGTGTAGATTATTTAAAAATTAATTGAAAGTAAAGTATTTAATAGTGATACTATTAAATTATACAGTTTGTAATTGTCACATAATGAACATTCATAGGCCAAGAACAGACAATACATTTTTCACCCCAGTATAATCAATGCCCCCCCCAAACAGGAACTGCATCAAAGAAAACAAAAGTACAGCACAAATTTTGAGTGAGGCATTTACTTCCAGTACAAACTTAAGGTGAATAAATGGAGAGAGAATCAATATTTATAAGTTTTTTCTATGCGGCAGTCATGTTAATAAATTGTTATATAAACTATATAGTAACAATAATTGTTTAGTATTAGAATCCCATTTGACAGGTGATATTTAGGCTCTAAGATGAAACGCTAGTAAGCAACACGGTTGGGATCTAAATTCAGTTGATTTTGATTCCAAAGTCCATGTTCTTTCCACCCCTTGATGAGTTCTGTTCAAAGCTCCAGTAAATCGTAGTGTATATCTATCCTATTCTAAAATTCTAAGATCGAGAGCTTCTACAAAATTGCTTTTGAGAAAAAAAATATTCTATTAAAACTATACTTTAATTCTAATAATTACTTCTAACTTAAATTTCAGTATTCTGTCAAGTAGCTGCTTTCAGAATATCTCTACTTTGATAACTCACATAACATCAAACTCAACATGCCCAAAACTTGATTTCCCTCTTAAAAGCTACTCTCTCCCCAAGATTCTCTTTTTACCATGGTATCACTTTTCTTGTCACCTCACAATTCAATCTATTGACCTATCACCAAGTTGTCCATTATTCTTATATATGTTATTTTCTCTGCTAGTTTAAAACTCCTTGAAGAAAGGACTGCATGTCTTCTTCATCTTTTTATGTCCATTATCTCTGTCATTACCTTGTTTATAACAGGTGTACAATACATGTTTATTGATGCCATTAATGACAAATACAACTTGAATTCACTCTTTCTTTTCTATTTTCACAACCTTTACTAACCAAATCTAAGGCCTCATAAGCTGGTTACTGTGACAGCTCCATAAATGACCTCCTGGCTCCCATTAGGTCCCCTTATAAGTAATCCTGTAGACTATATACTGCAGCCAAGAAAAAGAACTATAAAATACTACTTGGTCACATCAATTCTCTTTTCCAAATTCTACAATGGAATTCTACTGATCATTAATTTAGTTGAAACCTCTTGACATATGAAGTCCTCCTAACCTAGCTCATCTTTGTCTCCCAACCAATGAACAGGTAGGATTTTAAACACAGGGGATGATGGAGTAGATATACATATCCTTATTCCTCCGACTAAGTATGACTAAAAACCCTGGAAATGACACATAAAACAAACATAAGAAGACTCTGAAAGGTTGAGAAAAGAAAGCAGAATATCTAGGGACTTCAGGCCTCAAGGAACAACATGGTGGTGAGATCTCTGGGTTTCTTTTTGCCTCATATAACCCACACTTAGAGCTGAAGAACGCAGAAAACTGAAAACACTTACAGTCATAAGAAAAAAATATCTCCAAGAAAAGCCTGATTGAAAGGGTCAACCTACGAAAGCAGAAAAAGTTTGGACAGTAACTGCACTATCCCAGCCAAATACCACAGGAAAAAATTGTGGCCCCACCATCTCCCACGCCAGTAAAGGCTGAGTAAAGAGATCAGACTTCCAAATTTAAAGCTGTAAGGCACCTCAGCATTCCTGCCAGGATGATGTCAGAGGAGGCTAAATTGAAAGGCAGGATGTTCACCACCATCGAGCAATAACAGAGCCACACACCATAATGATGCCAGTGGGGACCAGTTGGGGAGCAAAACTCTCACCCACAAATAGCAATAACAAGGAGGCCAAACTGCGGATGTTAACAAAGCCCTAATGACAAGCCTGGACTTCTACACCCACCAAGATATAAAAAGATAGCAGAATGGTATCAGAAAAAACAAGCTAAAACAGAAGCCCTAGTAATTTTGTAGATATTGACAAACTAATTCTAAAGTATTAGAAGGCAAAACATCCAGAATAGCCAACACAATATTAAAGAATAAAACAAAAAAACAATGAAAATGGACTAACAAGATTTACTATAAAGGTACAGTATGGTATTGGTGACAGTGTGGTACTGGTGAAAGAATAGATACAGAGATCAATGGAACAGAATAGAGAGCCCAGAAATAGACCCACACAAATACAGACAATTGATCTTCAACAAATGAGCAAAGGCAGTACAATGGAGCATATTTCTTTTCAACAAATGGTGCAGGAACAAGTGGACAGCTACATGCCAAAAAAAAGAATCAGACCTATACATTAAAACAAATTAAAAACATAACATATAATTTGTATGATACAATAAAGCAGTACACTGAGGAAATTTACAGCACTAAATGCACTCATTAGAGAAAATAAAGTCCCAACTCAGTAATCTCACCTCCCACTTCAAGAATCTAGAAAAAAAGAGCAAAATAACCCCAAGCAAGTAAAAGGAAGGAAATAATAAAGAGTAGAAATTAATGAAATTGAAAATAGAATAATAGAGAAAAATCAATGGGACAAAGTGCTGGTTCTTCAAAAATGCAAATAAAATTGACAAACTTCTAACAAAATGAAAGAAAAAAATTCGCTGAGATGGGCTTCCCTGGTGGCCTAGTGGTTGAGAGTCCGCCAGCCGATGCATGGGATGCGGGTTCGTGCCCCGGTCCGGGAAGATCCCACATGCCGCGGAGCGGCTGGGCCCGTGAGCCATGGCCGCTGGGCCTGCGTGTCAGGAGCCTGTGCTCCACAACGGGAGAGGCCACAACAGTAAGAGGTCCGCGTACCGCAAAAAAAAAAAAAAAAAAAAAAAAAAAAATCGCTGAGAGATAAGGCACATGAACCAATGGATATCAGACCCACAACCCATGAATCAACCCACATAAACAGGCCCAACTGATTTTGGACAAAGTTCACATGCAATTCAATGGAGTCATAAATAATGGTGCTAGAGCAATTGGGCAATTGGACATTCATAGGCAAAAAAAAAAAAAACAAAAAAACTTACAGAAAAACATATTATCTTCAAGAACTAGGGCTAGGCAAAGAGTTCTTAAACTTGACACCAAAGCTATAACCCATAAAAGGAGATATTGATAGATTATACTTCAACAAGATAAGTAGTTTTTATTCTGTGAAAGACCATGTTAAGAAGATGAAAACACAAGCTAGAGTGAGAGAAAATATAAACTCACGACTAGCATCTAGAAAGATAAACTCTCAAAACTCAATAGTAAAAACACCTAATAACCCAGTTAAAAAATAGACAAAAAGATACAGACAAAAAATACAAAGAGATGTTTCACCAAAGAGGATATACAAGTGGCAAATAAGCATATGAAAATATGTTCAAAATCTTTTCGTAAAATATCACTATACATCAGTAAGAATGGCTAAAGTGAAAAATAAAGACAAGTCCAAACAGTGGTAAGGATGTGGAGGAAATGCATTACCAATACTTTTCTACTGAAACTGTAAAATGGTACAGCCACTCTGGAAACCATTTGGCAGTTTCTTAATAAAATTAAACATTCTACTACATGACCCAGTAATTACACTCCTGAGGATTTATCCCAGAGAAATGAAGGCTTAAAATGAAGACACAAAACCTGTACATGAATGTTTATAGTGCTTTATTCATAGTGGTTCAAAACGTGAAACAACCCAGATGTACTTCAATAAGTGAATGCTTAAACAAATTGTGGAACATTGATACCATAAAACAATTTTAGAAAACATTTTATTAATAAATTGCTTTTCAATGATAAATGGCAAATATTACTATATTTACATAATTTTACAAATTTTCATAGAATCTTTACTGTATGAGTCTAGTGCTATTCTAAGCACGGTGGACGATACCTGGAGATACCAAAGACAGGGACCCCGACTGAATAGCTTGCATTTTAGTTGGAAAACATGTATTTCATCATGGGAAAATTTATAAGTAATACATAATAATACAATAGAGAATAAAAATATATTTAACAAGGAAAACACTCCTGAGAGGCCAGCAACCAAAAAAGGGTCAAAATATAGTAGACACATTTTTATGGAAGGGTTGTGACTAGAGATGGAACTTATAAATAAATACTGGAGTGTGACAGAATTGGCAGACAGTCACACGGACGTTTAAATCCCAAACATTCTATTTTTCCACCCATATTTCTACAGCTTTGATCCCTTTCTTAGGCATCTTCTCACTAAATAGCATTTTGAGCTCAGGACCTTCCTTTCTTCCTGTTATGTCTTCACCTGTTCCCCCACCTCAGAGCCTTACCCTGTAACTTCAGGCCCTGGCTGGATCCCTTTTAAACCACTCTTAAATATTCTCAGTCTTGGCTGCCTGCCTAACTTCCTGAGATCTCCACCTCCCTTTCCTGGGTACTCTCTGAAAGGAAGCTCTTGCCTAGATAGACTCTGTCAACTGACACTGTATATCACCTGCCTGACTGGATTACCTGCAGCCAGGGTTCTCCTTAGGTTGTGATCCCCACCCCAGGAGAGCACTTCCCAGGTAGCACCTTCTGGTATGTGCCTTCCAAGTTCCTATTCTTTTGGTGTCATGTTCTAGGCATCCATGACTCTAACTTAATGAACAAATTTATTTAAACCATTGAATCAGATATTTGGGAAATCTATTTGAATCTTTCTTACACACTATCTGTTTAACAGTAAACTGCTCATTCAAATCTTTAAAAAGCCTGAGAGGTAATATAATGAATGACTATGGAGGAAATCAGCAGATGGTATTCCTCAGAGCTGTAATACAACTGGCCATGATGACTCAGTGTTGTAAAACTGGCCCACAATTTTAACAATGAATGCTATAAATTTCATAGGTCTATAGGCTGACCAAACCAGCATGCTTCCTCTCACTGTAAGAATGTAAATATAACTGTTTATTTTATTGGGCTTTTCAATCCACTCTTTTGTGGTTGCTAAGCAACCTTAGTAATATTATGGCATGTGCACTTAAAAAAAATAAAGGCACCAAAATGTGTTTGCTGATTTATTTGAATGGAAATGATCCAGGTCCAAAATAAAATCTTTTCAATGTGACAGCTGGCACTGACTGGGTAACAACTTCCAACTTCACTGTAATGACAGGAAGACAACTTTTTTCTCTGAAAAGGTAAATAGACCCCTAGATACTCCCTTATCCCAAATGTATATATGTTTAATCATTTTTAGTGGGGACTGCTTTTGAATATCTGAAGACAGATTTTGGCTTTGGAAGTTCATGTGAAAAAGTGTATGTGTAGTGGAGCCCAGGGCCAGGACGTTTGTAGGACAATAGGAAGTATGAATTATTGCAACTGTACTACCCAGTGAGCAAACTAACCCATCAAGCTATATAAGTTGTCACAAAATGTACTGAGGCATTCCAATCCACTCAGGTGAGATAAGACGAAGGGCAGAAAGAAGCAGTCTGAGTCATAAAAATCCTTGCTGCCTCAGGGTAATAGTAACTTATTTCGCTATATTTATAGGTCACTAATGGTAACTGAACCAAAAGAAATGGTGGCATCGAATTGTCCTTGGCCTCTTGTTAAAAAAAAAGAAATCATCTATGAATTTAGTCAAGGACCAAAAAAAAAAAAAATCCATAATAAATAACAACACTATTAGCACAAATACAGAAATAATAATAATATGTAATTTATTCAGTCTATCTTCAATGCTTTTTCTAATGGAACTGTTCAAATTTTAGTAATGCAGAGAATATTTATCACACAGAGGAAAAAGTATACTAGTATACTATTCAATCTTACAAGAGACTAAAATTGCTATATTCACTTTGACTCTTAGAGGGTTAACAGAAAAATACAATGAATCATCCCCGTTTTCTCCCTTTATTTCTACCTTCCAGGTTAGATGGTTTTGTCAGGTGAAGCTGAGATATTGGAAAATAATTTCAGCTCTTTCCTGTACTCTGTATCTCAGAGCAGCACACATACATTTTTCTAGCTCTTAATTTTTATCCTTTCATTCTGTTCCTGAGCTGCCCTTTCCCATTACAACCCTTGTTAAAAAAATTGCATTATTTAGTGATACTGCTCATGGCTACCATTTACTGAGGTCTTGATATGTGACCAGAGTTGATATCATTCTACATTATTCTTTGCTTGTTTTGCCAATATAATAAAATCCATTAAATAATGCAGAATCTTTGTTTCAGGGAAGAATGGACATGAAACTTGTGAAAACCCAAGTTTTTTTTCAATGATAAGTACTACAGAAAAGCAATACAATGAAATGGGGTAACTATTTTATTCCTAAAACATAAATTATGATTTCACTCACTCATCTGTTATTCTGTTGAAATACTTTTAAATAGTGTTTTACCTAGGCATAATCTCTGACGAGAATCCTCAGACATGGCGTATGCTATAAAGCAGTCATACACTTCTTGTTTTCATAACCTTTATGGCTACGATCTTTTAATCAAGACTGTATCATCTAGTATCTATTTTATATTGTTAATTGTCACAAACGGTATAACACTCTTACCTATCAATTTAGAGTTTATAAATTCGTATGGAAACTCTGGGATAATTTAGTGTCACAGAATTCACTGACAAATTTCAATTTTATCCAATGCATTTTTAAAAGTATACTTATAACTAAGTTTGTGTCTGAGAACAATTAATCTGTTTGACTGATTGATAATTGAATCAGCTAATTCTTTGACTGAATATGTCAAACTGCCAAGTTTGATCATATATTAACAAAGAAATCATTCTTAAAGTTTTAAAATTTATTTATATCAATGTCTGCATTGTATTAGTTGACCACTTTGCTTAATATATTAGTTGAATTCCTAGAAAGTTAAATTCAAATCAAATATCAGTAAATTTTATTACCTTAAATATAACAGGAAAATTAGTTATTTGAAGGCATACCATTCCTAATGCTATACAAAGTAAACCATCATTTCCATTATTTTTTTGTTTTTGTGATCTATTTCTCTTTGAAAGAGGTAGCTTACATTGTAAATACTTTGGAAATTTATTAAGCAAATCATGTAATAAACTTAAATCCTAGCTTATAAACAGATATATTCATTACTTACTAAAAAATAAACAGCTTTTAAAACGAGACCCCTCCACCCCGAAACTCAAGTCAGTTTTACTTTGACTTCTTATGCCATGTAGCTTCAAACTGTGCTTCTGATGTGCAGAAAGATGATATTCCACCTGACTCGAGGGTGTCTGGTTTTGCATCCACAAGATAGTAAACGTTTTTATGGCATAAAACTGTTTAATGCAAATGAATGGCACCCACACATGGGCTTCCTAAGTTGCACTTATACATCTCATATTGCGTTGCACTTACATAAATCTCCCTCTTCTGGAAAGCATGCTTCCCTTGAGAGGCTTACCTGAAATGCCAGATCAACTAGAGCATGAAGATCCGGCCTAGTGAACGTTCCAACAGCCTGAAATTGTTCAGGTCTGAGTTAAAATGAGTACTTTCTTATTTACAAGAAGTGTAGAGCATAATCTGCTTATTAGCACCTATCTAGGTATTACTTAAAGCTTTTAAACATAAATCAATACACATTTTGTGTTTCTGTCCATAAGGGAAGGAGAAAAAAAGAAACAGCAGAAAAAATGAGATTTCCACAGGCTTAGGATGCCAATTATTCTGAAATAAAGTATTTTATGGCTAAAAATTACTAACAGTCAAATGTTTAAAATAAATATTATTGCACCTAAATATCGAAAAAGTAGCATATCTGTAATGTGATAATCATTTAATCATAGCATACAAATTCTTACACTTGTTAATTCTCTGCTTTATAAATAAGGTTCACTGGAAGATAAAAATTATCATCATTTTACAAGTTAAAACAATCTGTAATTTGGGGAAACAATTCTTAACAAGAAGTTAAATAAAACTCAACCCTTTCCTGAACACTTCAATATACTTCTAGGTGACAGGTAGTAAACTATATAGGCTAATCCTACGTGCTAGAGTCTCACTTCTAACACCCTTTTCAAAATCCTCTTTAAGTTTTGCTGCTCTGAACAGCAACAGATAATGAGATGTCCTCTCATCTACGTCTATATTTTTCTTTATTGCATCCTGTGATGTTGAGAGGGGAACAATTAAATAAGGCTACAGCAGACAGTATATGGCAGAGCTGTTAGGAATGATTTTAGGATGTGAATGTCCAATAGTCACCCAAAAATCCTAGACCACGAAACAAACCCCAAAAAAACCACACTTTCAAAGTCGTACTTTATGCTGCTTTCCTGAAAGTAGGGTCCTTACTTTTTAGTCACAGTCATTGACGTCCTCCACAATTCCTTCTCTACAGGTGATCAAAGAGATGATTGAATATGACGGAGTAACAAAAAATGGTCTGCAAAAAATTCTTCATTGGAACTTTCCCCTTAATTAAATTCCTCATCCTCATAAACAGTCAAAATTTTCTATCTTGGTAACATTGCTTTTAGTGATTGAAGCACAATGATGTTCATTTAATAAAACTCAAACTTGTTTGGAACACTCTTAAAAAACTATTTTATTGGACTGTTTAATGGAATATATCTTCATTGAACAGAAAAATGTTCTATGTATTGCAACATATTCACCTTTCTTTTTAGGTTTTTAAATGCAACAAATACGGTGAGAAAAAAATTTTCTTCCTCTATGATATCATTTTCATATTTCAGAGAACTTCCTATCATGGGTGCACTATTAGTGAGTAAAGAACTAAAATCTGGACTGTGAAAATAAAGTTCAAATAAATAACTGTGGCAAACCAGGAGGCCAAATTGTCTTTCCCTGTTCATGTGTGCTCCTTCTCTTCCACCTTACAAATTTTGTGAGAGTGCCTCTATTGGCAAATTACAACTAATAGTATATCGCCCATATGGTACTGGCACAAAAACAGACACATAGGTCAATGGTACAGAATAGAGAGCCCAGAAATAAACCCATGCACACATGGTCAATCAGTAAGTGGTGTTAGGAAAACTGGAGACTTCACGTAAAAGAAACTAGACCATTTTTTTCACTCCATATACAAAAATAAACTCAAAATGGATTAAAGACTTAAATGTAAAATGTAAAACCATAAAACTCCTAGAAGAAAACATAGGCAGTAACCTCTTTGACATCGGTCTTGGCAATATTTTTTAGATCTATCTCCTCCAGCAAAGACAACAAAAGCAAAAAAAAAAAAAAAAAAAAAAAAAAACATGAGACCAAATCAAACTAAAAAGCTTTTGCACAGTGAAGGAAACCATCAAACAAAATGAAAAGGCAACCTACTGAATGGGAGAAAATATCTGCAAATGATACATCTGGTAAGGGGTTAATATCCAAAATATACAAAGAACTCATACAATTCAACATCAAAAAACCAAACAACCCAATTTAAAAAATGGGCATAGGCATTTTTCCAGAGAAGAAATACAGACATCCAACAAGCACATGAAAAGATGCTCAACATCACTAATCATCAGGGGAATGCAAATAAAACTTACAATGAGATCTCACCTTTCACCTGTGAGAATGACTATCATCAAAAAGACAACAAATAACAAGGATCGGCGAGAATGTAGAGAAAAGGTAACCCTCATGCACTGTTAATGGAATGTAAATTGGTACAGCCACTATGGAAAATAATAGTATGGAAGTTCCTCAAACTTTTCTTTGACCATTCCTACACCAAAAATAGAACAGATTATTAAATTATGGTGTAGTCAAAACAGTTGAGTAGTATATAGTAATGAAATGAGTGAAAAATAGCCAACACAGCCATCATGTAAATATTTTGAGATTTTAACCTGGACCTATGCCATAAATTTCTTATATAAAAGACATATTCACAGAAGAATGCATGTAGTATAATGTGTATAAAATTCTCAAAAGTGGTGTAACAAAAATTGAATAGGAATCATAGGTACAAGGGTGGTGGTGGGGTGCTCCTGAGGGAATGTGGTGGGAATGAGTACACAGTGGGCTTTAAATTGCTGTTAACCTGGAGGTTAAGTACATGGGTGGTCACCATATTATTCTTAATGAACAGAAATGGTTTAAACATTATTTTGTTTATATGATGTTTTCTTCAAACTGAAGGAAAACAGAGAAACTGAGGGGCTGGGATGTTGGAGGTTTCATATGTAAGAGATAAGATGTAAGAAAGTGAGTCTAGGTTGTGAGAGAGGATCATAAGGAAGGGAGATGAGACGGAAACTTCCAGAAGGAATAAGTCACAAAGTAGTAAAGGCTTATATGCATGGTCTGCACAGTTAAATTGAAAGCAAGACCATCTACCCCATTATCTGATATGGAGTGAGAAAGAATAAATATCCATTTGGAAAGTTTTCCTTTTATGATTGGCAGCTAAAACCTGACAAAAGCCAACCAGTCAACACTAACTTGTTGAAAGAATAACTTCATCTTGAACTGCTGAGAACAAGAGGTGACAGGAGTCTATTTCCACCCTCTTAATATGTTAAGAGAAAGCAGGTAGGATTTTCTTCCCAGCTAAGGCAGTGTAACTAAAATACTGAACCTGTCAGACTCAGCTAAGCAGGAACAGACTGGGTCAGTATTTGCTGATGTCTCTAAGGAGCACCTTCTGTAGAACAGCTATTTTAAGAAATAATTCAACAATAGGACTACCTTTGATTCAGTTCTGAACCAGCCTTCTGACCAGATGTTCAGGGAGTACTATACCAGTGGAAATGCTGCCTTAGTGACGATTCTTACTTTTGGTCTGTTATACTTGGGATTCTTATTCATCATGGGAGACTTGACTTTCTTGCACAGGGTGATCATGCCCTGCAGTCCTAGAAGTGGGGGGTATTCAATCTGAAACCTATCAGGAGAATGCTGTTTACAATTCAGTCAGTAAGATGGCATTTATACTTCATTCTCTTCCTCCACTCTCCCAATGCCCAAGATGTTCTGAAGAAAGGAGAAAAGGCAGAAAAGGCCACTTGCCCCACGCCAGAAAGGTAGTGGTATCATACAAAAATCATAAACAAATACGTAGTAAATACTGACAGGGAAAAAATCCACTAAACTGCATATTTGATATCTCAAGGGAAAAAACAAAGTGGAAGTAAGCTTTGTTCTGAAAAGGGTGAATGGAACTGTTTAAAAAGGGCCAAATATTTAATAATACACTGTTAATGATCTTATACAAATGGTATGAACGAACTACTATTTTAAGTAGCGACTTATATCTGAGTGAGGGCAGCAAAATATAATATGTAAGTATTTAAAACTTTTATCTTCCTCACTCAGGAAGATTTCTGTATTTGTCTTCTTGACTCCTTGAGTTTTGTTGTTGGCTTAGATAATGGGTAAGAGGAGACAGCATGATTACATGTGGAACAGCACAGATAAGCAAATGACAGGTAACCAAGTGGTCCTTTCGGGGGGGGGGGGAAGAAATGTTGGTGCAGATTCCAAGCCCCCAAAGACTCTACTGATGGATGTAAAGAAGAGATTCTCTGCAAATTGATGCAGTGGACAGAAGTGGAGTGAGAATACATACATAAACAGGGAAGAGTGAGAATATATGCATGGCCAGAAAGTTAGGGAGACAGCAACAGAAAGATTTGAGAGCAGCTTATCTGATGAGTAAATACTTTGAGAGATAGATGACAAACAGCATCTCTGTAGATTGCAGTTAAAATGACTTTTTAATGCATTTTGGTTGTCAGATTGGTGAGTTTAAGCTTGTTTGTCTTTCTGTTTGTTCTTAAAGCAACAATGTGCTGAGAATGGCTTAGAGGAAGTACAGTTATATTCATGGGTGATATTTAAAATAATACACATGGGCACAGACCAATAAGATAGTTAACTGACCTGTGAGAATGGAGGCCAGCCATTATGCTGAACTGGTGTGTACCCTACAGCTCACTCAGTCCTAGATTTGGGGTTACCATTATGAACTATTAAAATATCAGTATTTTGTTGTTTGGTGCTTTAAGTGGGGTCAAATAGAATAATGAATAATTTTATTTTATAAATCACATGATCCATATTATCATTTTTCACAATCATTAGGAATTTGAGGCTACAGTGTTAAATGAAATTATATTAAACCTCAGTGTTATAGTGCTACATTAGGGCACTTCATATAATTGAGAACAAATTTTAAAGAATCTGAAAACACAGATAGTAAGACTAGAATTTTTATAACCCTGATTATTTTTCCAGGTATCAGTAATGTAAAATATTGAAAAGGGGGTTTTTAGAAAGGTCACTAGCAGACAGTTTAATAGCAAATGCAGATTTACTAATTTTTCTTTGCCATTTTAAATAAATTCTGGTAGTCTCTAAATAAGGAAAAAAAAATTTTTATTTATGAGAAAAGAATTTTCTGATTATTAAATAATAAACCAATCTAATAATTTTTAAAACCAATCTAATAAACCAATCCAATAAGTTTAATTATTTTGAGTGAAAACTTTACATGTGGTATTGCAATGGGTTTCTAATACTTAAAAATGCAGTATTAATAAAATTTTGAGAAGTAATGAATGGCATTTTTTCCTGGATGAAATTTGCAAAATTAATACATTATAATAGAATTGGAGTGACTAATAAATTAGTAAAATGCATTTAAAAATACATGGTCATTCAGAACAAAATTTTGTGTCTTCCTTAAAGACATTTAGTTTTGTGGATTTAAGCAAGGAATGTTTGGGCCTGTATTCTTTGCCTTAAATCTTACTAAAGTCTAAGTTATTTTAGTAAGCATATAAACATTGATATTAAAATTTAAAACTTTTTTTTGTAGGACTGTGGAAAACATTGTTAAGAAATATTTTATTACAAGTTACAAATGGGAATGGTGCAATTTTGTTTAAAAGCGGAAACGGAATTTTAAAGAAAGCGATTTAGCATCTTGGGATCTCTATTTCATTGTCTGAGCTCTAAAATTCCGTGGATATACATAGTAACCCTAAATGCTAACTGATCACTGTAAACAGTTGGTAAACCAGGACATGGAAACAATTTTTGTCACTTGCTAACATTTATATAGGTTTAATTATTTTGCCAAATCTCACAATTTGTCTAATTTCAAGAATTATATAACTGAGGTTCGAGCAAGCCACCATAACAGGATGTGTGTGTGGAGTAGTGAAGTGTTAGGTATTGTAGAGAGAGCAGTATTCCCATGAACCACCTTTAGTAGGTTAAGGTAAATTCATTTGTTAAAGTATAACTCTGAAATTTACAAATGATGTAGCTCTGGAAGTAAATTTCTTATAGTGAAAGAATAAAAGACAACACAATTTATTCATTTGACATGTGTATTTACCTTCTCTTATTTCTATGTATATAAACAATAATGAAAGCCAGTACAAAATTCGGATTAAATTCTTGATACTTTCCTAAGCCATAGTAAAGTTATCACACTGTAAATACTCTGAGTTATTCACTGGCTCGAAGCTTCAGGCAATAAGTTGATGCTTAGTGGTATTGTATCTTTACTTTTAATTACTAGTTGCTTATTTTCTAAGATCAAGGCTAGAAATTAGGGATACCATAATGAAAATAACAGATCATGAACCTGCATCTCCATGGAAGACAGGTAATTTTTAAGAATTACAATTCACGTGGGCCATAATCTATATAAAATAGAACTCAATCAATATAAAATTAATCAATATAAAATCAATCAATCAATAATAAAATACTACAGTCAATATAAAATAGGACTCGGAAGTCTAATAAGTATTACTTGCTCCATAAAGTCAGATTTCTAAGAATATTAATATATCTAAATTTCTAAATTCAGTTCTAGTATTTTCTTCCATCTCAATCTTAAATTAAATCCTAATCTGAAAGCAAACACTACTCTTGTGGTTTTATGAAATGAACAAAATAACAGGGAGATCCCTTGATCATCAGTTCAAACTGGGTTTTTTGAGAGTGTGACTTAGGAACTTTTGGTGAGGAGGAAGCTCCTAGGACAGGGTCTGGTCGTCCTTGGTGGGTCATGCAGACAACTCTGCCTTCCTTTTGTTTCTAGAATATTCTTCCAACCTGTTAAAATTCTTCTTCACTCCCTCATTCATTACATTCTATGGGAAGGCTTGGCTTTACATATCTTTGGAAATAGGCTGCGTGGTTTTTGATCCCCAAATAAGAGGAAGTGGCTTTTGTTACTGTGACTATTTCCCATGTCTTTCAGTAAGAAATAACCATTAAAGAGAAGAGGGCTCTGTTCTTCCCACTATCTTTTATACCATTTCCTTCTTTCTGAATACATTCTATATTTGAGGAATCCATTCTCCCCTTAATTCTTAAATGCTGCCAGAGGGAACAGAAGATTATTGCAGGAGTTAATCACTGGCCTCTCTGTTATAATATAGCTCTCAGATAAAGTTTTCTTACCAGAAAATGAGCTAAACTCACTTCTTACTGAGAAAATGATTTTCATTTGTTTCTTGTAATTGACACAAATATGAATAATCCCTACTCTACAATAAGCTGTAATCTTGTATAGATGATTAGTAGTTTTGTCACCAAACATACAAACAATATAGGAGGCATATGCATACATCCAATATATTCTAAAAATGTGAAGGAATAGTGCTTTCCACTGAAAATAGAACTTATACACTAGAATAATGCCGGCTATATCATAAGACCTATGTTAAGCATCTAGGGAGCTTGGTTAGGAAAAAACATTATTGAATATGGTGGTGGCAGCAGGGATAGTTAGGAGAAGAGTCAGAGTCAAAAGCAAAAAGGGAGAGCATAGCATGCATGAGTAGAGTGAGGAGGTTAAGTCTGGAAAGAGAATCTGCTGAGAATCCTGGAGCTGGGGCAAGGCGTACTGTGGGCCTTCAAATATGGGAAGATGCTCTGGTTCTAGAAATCCTTGGATCAGTCCTTAAGTAACTGCCATTGCAAAGAAGTGCTTTTCATACAAAAGTTTTTGCTACGGTCAGCCCTCATTATTAACATTTTAATTTAAATACACTCATTCAACATTCAGATATATTCACTTAAATACATGTGGAGAAGATAATTTCACCTTGACCAAGTATGCGTGCAGGCATTAAGAACATTATCATTGAAACATTACTCACACCAAACTGTTTTGCTTAGTTACATGGAACTTGACCTATATACATGGCTAAATTAATTTTAGAGGTTACTACTTCAAATATTTCTTAGGTAAATTATTATTGACTAAATGGACAATATTTTTTGATGAGCATAATATTTAAATAACTTTTTAGACAATAACAAAATAGTATTATTTCTTTTTGAAAGTCCTTAAGACAATGTTAGTAGTGAAGTATAAGAAATAGTATGGATAAAGCCGGTCGTATGGAGAAGCTGGAAGCCAGAGGTTGCTTACATGACTCTCTTTGCAGTGGGGAAATACGTAAAAGCTAGGGATAGTGTTTAAAGAAATGGTTTAAAAAATCTTATGTAAATACTTAGGCACCAAGGAAATATTACCATGAAAGGGACTTTTTGGTCCCAGCAAGATCCAATTCTATAATGTTGCCAATGAGATCCTGCAGCTGTGAGGAGATGAGCCAGAATAAAAAAGTAAGCCTAGGGTGGAAGAACTAGAAATAGGAGATAGCCGAAAACCTTAGATAGGACTCCTTAGTCATATTAAAGGTAAAAGAACAGATAAAATGATTTTTTTTAAGGAAAAAATCCCAAACAAACAAATGAAAACAAAAAGATATTTTAAAAGTACAGTACCCCAACTAATTTTAAAAGTCATGATGCAAGAAAAATGGTATTCAAGAAATGTAGTTGAGATAGCATAGATTGTGGCCAATACTCCCTCCCGACCTCCTTGTTTGGCTCTAACTGTAAAGGTTTGGAAATATAAATAATTTCCCAGTGTCATTTATAGCTGGGAATGCCAAGTGACATAGGTCTGGCTTATGAGACACAGGGGAAGACTAAGGAGGCTATTTTAAAAATTAATTTCTTTTTCTATTGAAGTATGTTGATGTACAATATCATATTATTTACAGGTGTACAATATAGTGATTCACAATTTTTAAAGGTTATACTCCATTTATAGTTATTATGAAACATTGGCTATATTCCCCATGTTGTACAGTATATCCTTGTAGCTTAGTTTATACCTAGTAGTTTTTACTTCTTCATACCC
This sequence comes from Physeter macrocephalus, assembly GCF_002837175.3. Classification (NCBI taxonomy): domain Eukaryota; kingdom Metazoa; phylum Chordata; class Mammalia; order Artiodactyla; family Physeteridae; genus Physeter; species Physeter macrocephalus. The sequence goes on from NC_041218.1 coordinate 26,659,413, forward strand.
TGCCCCTATATTGCCTCTCCCTACTTCCCTCTCCGCACTGGTAAACACTAGTTTGTTCTCTGTATCTGTGAGTCTGTTTCTTTCTTGTTATATTCAGTAGTTCATTGCATTTTTTAGATTCCACACAAAAGTGATATCATACAGCATTTGTCTTTCTTAGTCTGACATTTCTTTTAGAATAATACCCTCCAAGTCCATCCATGTTGTTGCAAATGGCAAAATTTCCTTCCTTTTTATGGCTGAGTAGTATTCCACTGTATGTGTGTGTTTGTGTATGTGTGTGTGTATATATAAATATATATATATAAACACCACATCTTCTTTATCCATTCATCTGTTGATGGATCAAGAGGCTTTTATATTCTTAATAAAGGGGGGAAATGTGACTGGCACTATACTTTCCTCTTTCTTCTGCCTTAAATACAGAGTGATCCATCACTATCCAAAGAAATCACCAACTGAAACAAACCAAGGCCAGTTGCTGCCTGCTTTCAAGCTATTTTACATGAAAAAAAAAAACCCTCATTTTTTTAAGTTACTATTAGCTAAGGTTTTGGTTTCTCAAAGGAGAACCCATTGCTAAGCAAAATTATGATTTTTTTCAAAAGGAAAATCACTAGATTAGAATACTGTGCCTTCTTTCCATGTAGGAAGTCTTTGATAACTAGAAATGCTAATCAAAACGATGTGACTGACAAGGGATTAGTCTCCAAAATTTACAAACAGCTCATGCAGCTCAATATCCAAAAAACAAACAATCCAATCAAAAAATGAGCAGAAGACATTTTGGAGAAATACACATCTCTCCAAAGAAGACATGCAGATGGCCAAGAGGCACATGAAAAGTTGCCCAATATCGCTAATTATCAGAGAAATGGAAATCAAAACTATACTGAGGTATCACCTTACAACAGTCAGAATGCCCATAATCAAAAAATCTACAAACAATGAATGTTGGAGACGGTGTGGAGAAAAGGCAACCCTCCTACACTATTGGTGGGAATGGAAATTGATACAGCCACTATGGAGAACAGTATGGAGGTTCCTTAAAAAACTAAAAATAGAGCTACCATATGATCCTGCAATCCCACTCCTGGGCATTATCCAGAGAAAACCATGGTTCAAAAGAATACACGTACCCCAATGTTCACTGCAGCACTCCTCACTATAGCCCAGACATGGAAGCAACCTAAATGTCCATCAACAGAAGAATTGATAAAGAAGGTGTGGTACATATATATGATGGAATATTACTCAGCCATTGAGAAGAATGAAATAATACCATTTGCAGCAACATGGATGGACCTAGAAATTGTCATACTGAGTGAATTAAGTCAGACAGAGAAAGAGAAATATCGTATGATATCACTTCTATGTGGAATCTAAAAAGAAATGATACAAATGAACTTATCTACAAAACAGAAACAGAGTCACAGACATAGAGAATGAACTTATGGTTACCAGGGAGGAAATGTCAGGGGGAGGGATAAACTGGGAGTTTGGGATTGACATGTACACACTGCTATATTTAAAATAGATAACCAACAAGGACCTACTGTAAAAGAAAGGAGAGAGAAAAAGAAAGAGAAAGAAAAAGAAAGGAAGGAAGGAAGAAAGAAAGAAAGAAAGAAAGAAAGAAAAATGAGCCAGGGAAATTACCAATTTCATGAAGACCTGCCACAAATGGCTAATAAGAGAGAGTACACCTCATTAATTATTATATAAATAAAAATTAATCCCCCAAATTTAATTAGAACAGCAGAAATTAACACAACATTGTAAATCAACTATACTTCAATAAAAAATTAATTAGAAAGCTTTCAGTCTACTATAAATTAGAAATATTAACTCATCTAAACAATAATATTATTTTTCTTGGTTATGTATGAAATCTGTATGCATTAAAATTTTAAAAACATGAATTCCTAATGTAGAATAATGTCTTGCTTGACTCCCAAAAAGGAACTTTCCTCGTCCTCACTAAAAGTTTCACAGGTTATTCCCAATATCTGTGCTTGATTTTTTTAAAGACAAATAAAGCAAAAAACCTAATGGTTGGTAAATGGTGTTCTTAAATATTTACTCATTTACTCATTTAGTAAATGAGTTAAATGATTTGCCAACTATGAATGACTACCTTTGCCTGCAAATACTTTTAAGATATTAATATTTTGAAAAATTTCAAAATATCTTTTATTTGCTTAAATATTATAACTAGATGCAAATAACAACTGTTTTTGAAAATATTCCAAATAGCACCTGATATGGCTCTCTTTATTAGAGCAGGATAGCGTGTGCTAAATAAAACGTAAATTATATCCAAGGATTAAAATGGAGTTTACAGATAAGAACTTACTTTTATTTTAAAAGTTGCACCAGTCATCTCTCCTAGACATGGAATTATTTTCTCAGAATTCTTGGATCCATAAAAAAAAATTAAATTTAAAAAATTTTCTCTTAATACCATTTTCATACTTATGTGGAACCACCTTGTCTCAATTTGAGTCAATGAAAAATTAACTGTTTATTATGATCTGAAAGGCAGTTTTCCAGGGGAGCACTAATAAAAAATTGAAATAATTAAACCAAACTATAGCCCATAATCCCAGCGTACTACTCTGTACTGCTCTATACCCACTCCAGTACAAATGCCTGTGGTTAGTTTCAACAGGCTCCTATAAATATAGTATACCATTGAAGCATAATTTTCCACAACGGGCATATAAAATAAAATAAATAAAAGTATATCACCTATTGTTGGCGGTAATTTATACCATATTCATTAGTAGTTGGAGAATATACACTCATTCCATAAACCTTCCACTATAAATTTTCAGAGAGAAATGCATTTTCCTTGAGCGACATGTATGAAGTGACCCACAGTTTGTATTTTTGATAAAGATGAAGGCCCTGTAAAATGTGTCTCTTGCCCACAGCTTAATTAATCAGATCTTTCCAATATTATGATTACAGCCCAGATAATAAACCCTGTATGCTACTATGAGTTTAAAAACAAGAGTTATTGAAAAGCGCAAAGGATTTCCTAATAAGCTAATTAACATGCTAAAGAGTTATAATAATACCTAATACCCAAGTCCACTGCATTGAAGAAAATAAGAAATCATTCTCTCTCTTTTCCTCTCACCAAGTGCCCTTCTTCACTAATGCTTCTCTTTTTCTTCCTAATTTTTAGAGCTTAGAATTCAATCCTTAAAGTTAATTGAGCTTTTGATTAAACATTAGATTTACTTATGTATTGTATTTTCAAATTAAAATGATTATAGAGACTAGGTAGGTAATGTAATGTAAGTTAAAAAAATAGGTCAGGTGTGATAAAATAGAGAGCCCATGTCCTGTCTAAAGAGGGCAACATCCAGTGAATTATTCTTTTGGGAACTGAGGCATAGTTTTGCTAGAAATTGATTTTTCGGAACTCATAATCAAGGTAATTTAATGAAATGATTTCAATTTTAAATGCTGGCAGCTAATTCAAATTTAATAAGAAACAAACAATATACAGTATGCTGGATCATACTTGTTGGATTAAACAATATACATTTGTTGATATACTCAGTCTTAAGTTTCTTACTTCTGTGTTATACAGACATAACCAGTGGAGTGTATACAATTATATCACTCTTTGTCTCTTCCCACCTATTATTAAAATGTTTATTTTTTCTGGGGAAGCAGAAAAATTCTACAGTTTCTTCTTGTCAACAAGGAAATTTTAAATGCTGTTTCATTTTACTTTATAGCACCAGTTCTCAAGTGGAAGCCATTTTGAACCCTCGGTGACATTTGGTAGTATCTTTGGACATTTTCGGTTGTCACAATAGGGGAATGGGTGTGCTCCTGGCATCTCGTGAGTAGAAGCATCTAGGGATCCTGTTAATTATCCTACAATGCACAGGACAGCCCCATAACAAAGACTTACCTGGCCCTAAATGTCATTGGTACTAAGGTTGAGAACTCCTGGTTATAATATCCCAAATTCTTAATCTTTCCTAAAATTCTAATGAAAGCTCAATGTACGAGAAATGGGATTGAAAAGAACTGAATAAAAAGGTGTGAGGGGAATTAAAGGGTATTGGATATGAGATGAATGGTTCCCAATTTGTGGACTGTTTTAATTTATTCCACTTCTCAATTGGTGAGAAACAACCTGGAACAGAGCTCTTCATTTTACTTCAATTTTATTGAAAAGGAAAAGAAGGAAAATCATTCCTATTTATTTTTCTCTACCTTAAGCCTAGATGTTTATTTTAAAGTCTGATTCTTCCAGCATGTTTAGAACTCATGCAGTTCTATTTAAATGTTCAATTTACTATTACTATTAGTACCACCAGCCCAAGTAATAGTCTGGTATTTCAGCCATTTATGAATAATTGTGACATATAATAAATATTCAATAAATATTATTAGTATTATTGTTCAGTCCTAAACACCTGCATTTTCAGTAATTTTTTTAATGGTAATTCAGTCTTTTTCTTTTTCTTAGACTTTCCCTTTTTTTTAAATTTTCATATGCTTTAACTGAAAAGTTGGAGATTTTTTCCATAAGGTTTGAGCATGCTAAAATAAACAAACACATATTAAAACTGAAATATCATTGCAGCAGGAAATGAATTCATTTGAATGTATTTTTCCATCTTCTGGGTTATCATATAATTATTAGGGAACTTAAGTTCTCCTAACGAAAATATATTTAAAAGCAAATTTCCTGATGAATCATCTATCTGGATATATAACTAATATGTATAGACCCTGGAGTTTTGCTCCTTTCTTGAGCTCAGGAATCATTTAATGGGGCAGTTCCCTTTCTTGAAAAGTTTTTTGCATTTTCTAATTTATAATCACTATAAATCATCTGCTTACGTTCGCCATAGAAATTTATATTGTATATTTCAGGGATATTGGGTATAGCTGTTGTAATATTTTTTAAGGTTTCAAGAGACCACTAGAGTGAGTCAAATTTTCTTAACAACTTCTGATAAGCATCAAATTCATTTAGACTGAGGAGTCAGTCACCTTGAAAATTTCAGTTCATCTTAATCTATGGCCAAATATACCACCAATTTCACGAAATTCATTCTCTTAAAAGTAGGGTTGAGGAGTTTTAATTTATTTGAAATATCTATTGGTGACTAGCTATACTTTTGTTTCTCTTATGTTGGTTTGGGTCTGTATTTAATTGAATTAGCTGAAATTTTCACTTTTGCCAGTTTGTTTAGGCATTATGTAGATGCGGGATTTATGTGATTTCAGATTATCTGAATGTTAACTAAAACCCAAGAAACCCTCTGCTTCAAAGTTTAAATATTTCATATTCCTCCATCCTTGTAAAATTGAAGTATTTTAGATTAGAAGAGAAAATTTTTATATTTCAGTCATGAATAGAAGTTATAAGAAATTTTCTCTGACTCTGCAGCATGTAATCTCTGCTAAATTTAAGGAAATGGTTAAAAAAATCAAGAGTTTTGTAAAATTATTTCATTAACATTAAAAAATAGTTATGCCAGTATACACAGACATATGGGCACAGTGTAAAGAGTTTTGAATAGTTCCAGATGATTGCAGCTCCTTGAAACTTCTGAAAATACAGAACTCACAGACAGTATAATCACATATTTGCTGAACATATTTGGAATACTAGCACTTTTTTTCCTTTTCCTTCAAACTCAAGGGGATTTATTTAGGACAAATAAATGAACTACTACTTCATGCCATACAACTTCTGTGGCTAACATGGAGGGAAAACATTTCTTCACACATAACACCCCTTGGTATTCTTTCTTCCCTTCCCTTCACGTGATGATGTCACTAATTTCCAAAGCTTCAAATAAATGTGTCAATTTGTATGTGCATATATGCAGCTTGTTAATTCTTATATTATTATGAGTATTTAAATATAGCGACATTGAACGCTTAAAATTATCATTAATATTTCATTAATTCAGCTTGGATTATCTCCATTTAACAAATTATTCCATTCAACTACTTTGAAAGCTCAGATGTCCTAGCATTTTAACTCAAGGACTGACCCAATACCGCCTTTAGATCTGGACAAGTGGGCCTCTGCCCTAAGCCCTGCAATTCAGAGAATGCATGCCTTCCTTAAGATCTTCTAAGTCACCCTTCAGTACCTGGGATAGAGTCAGCAGTGCCACCTGGCCATAATTCCCTAGACCAAACTGGCACCCACATGAGCCACAGTGCCCATTTTTCTATTGGAGGCATTCTCTAACCCTCTATCCAGTATACGGGCTCAACCAGATGCCCCAAGGTGTTCTAGGAATTATTTAATCTACGTAGTCTTCCCTGGTCTCCATGGTTGAGCTCCAGGTCCGGGAAGACAGCCTAGCAAGAGGATTGCTCCAGATGCTCAGAAAAGTACTTCTGTAGGATTTCACAAAACTGAGCTAAAATAATTATGTAGACACACTGACCTGGGTGACTTTCACTCACATTGGACACAGGTGAGTTCAGAGTTCTGGGCTGCTGATGTACCACCACTGACCCTTGGTGACACGACTTGCACGTGTGGACCCATGTATTAGCTCTTGCCCTTGTTCCAACTGTAATGCCACCTCTAGTCTACAGCACATAATGGTGCCGAGGTGGTGGCAGGTGACTTTTAAAATATGTGCCCTTGCTGCTGATACCCAGAGAGGTCACTACTCCCCCTTAGCAGGCTTTGAGCCACCTGATAGGCACTAAAGTCCACGAAGCTTTAGAGATTCTTACTCACAACATTTATCCTTCTTACTGGCCTTCTTTTTCTAATCAATCAATGTGGTAATGTTACAATCTCTTGGATTGGACATAAGCTTTGCCAGACAGTTAACAGCATTGCTAACTTTATTATCATGGTATGGCAGAAGATATGAAACTGTGCATGAATCTTACTTTGGAAAATAATTAAAAAAAAAAAATAGTGCCTGGAGTTGAACCAGAGGGGACAGTGCCTAGAAACTATGAAGAAATTTCTTGTGTAATGATTAGACAATCAACAAATACATAAGTACTTTACCCATAATTCTAATTCATCATCAGTAAAACACTGTACCTCACAAGGGCCTGTGAATTTTGTTACACTTTTTTTTAATTCAAATTGTTTCGGTAGACTGGGGCCCAGCACATACTAGGGGATGCCCTGGCCTAGCCATCTCTATCACTGGAATTTGATAGATATTACTATGTAATTTAAAATACTTTATCAAGAGAAAAGAAAAAAAAATAAGACCATAAGGCAAAAAATAGACAAAGTTAAACATAAAAAAGGGATCATTTTAAAAACAAACCTTACAAATTCCAAATCCATCTTTTATGTGGTTTATTAGTAAAAGATCAAAATTATTAATCCACTCTTTTGTTAACTTTTTCTATGCGTTTATATTGTGTTTCTATATCTGTGGCCTTTTTTTTTTACTAACAAGCACAGGTCCTAAAAATAACATACTCTGGCCATGAAAGTGTTACTGGTGCCAGACTAGCCCTCTGGCTAAAAACAACTGAAAAAAATTTACAAAATATATATGGCAACTCTTTTCAGAGGACAGCAGGCAGGGAAAAGGACAACAGGTAGGAAAATACATAGGTAAGCTGAGCAATCGCCCTGGCTTTGTTCCTGAGGACACTTTCCAGATTGTGGTGCAGAGAGCTGGAACCCAAACAGAGCACAGGGGTCCTGCTGAGCTGGGAAGGACCAGCTCAGATTTCCAGGCTGGAGCAGGCTGGAGTCTGCAAGACAGAGTACTACAGAAGAGGAACTACAGAAATTTTATATGGCCTCCTTCAGTATTTAAGCATATACTATGCTGTGCATACCCAGGATGAAACTCCATGAGGCTTAGCAGAGCATAGCTGCTGGGGGACACGATGATCTTATATCCCAGCCAATACTTAGCCTCCAACAATTTGTTAAATTTTTAACTGATTCTTCTTATCTGCTTGCATGGTAGCACCCCTTTCTTCCATGCTCTGCCACAAATAAGCCATTCTGTATGTGCTGTTACTCAAAGGAAGAGCCATTTCTGCTTTATATTCCATGTTACGTAGTGGCCCGGCTGCTTCAGTTCTTTGATAGTCTCAAGAAGTTATGATTTTATAGTTTATCCAGCCATGTATAGTTGTTAGAATGGACAAGGCTCTTTCCAGTTTTATATATGCTAGGCAGAAGCACAAATATCAGTCAGTTGACTTTCAACAGAGGTGCCAAAGTAATTAAATTAGGTAAAGGAATGTCTTTTCAGAAAATGATTCTGGCATAATTGAATATTCAAATGGAAAAAGTGGGCCTCAACCACTATTTCACACCATATAGAAAAATTAACTGGAGGTGAACCATAAACTTAAATGTAAAAATTAAAGCTCTAAAGCTCCCTGAAGAAAACATAGGAGAATATCTTCATGGCTTAGGGTTAAACATTGATTTCTCAGACTGGACACAGAAAGCAAAGCCCACCAAATTTTTAAATGTTAAATTCTATTTCATTAAAATTAAAGATTTATATTCATCAAAAAGACACCATGAACAAAATGGACAGGCCAACCACAATGGGAGATTTTTTAGTAGGAGAATTTTCACTGGGAAAAAGAATACTTGCAAAACACATAACTGACAAAGGCTTGTATTATGGCATATAAATAACTCCTACAACTCAGATATAAAAAAAACTAACTCAAAAAAATGGGAAAAAGACTTGAAGGGACACTTAAAAAAAGAAGAAACATGATGACCTGAAGACCAATAAGCATATGAAAATCTGTTCAATCATTAGTTTTTAGAGAAATACAAATTAAAACCACAGGGAGTCATTTAAAGGTATCTAATATAACTACAATTAAAACAATGATAACAACAAATATGGGCAAAGATGTAAAGATATTGAAACTTTCATAAACTCTTAAAAGGAGTGTGAAATGGTCCAAATACTTTGGGAAAGGTCTGGCAGTTTCGTACAAAGTTAAATGTAAGTCTGTACTATGACTCAGCAATTCTATTCCTAGGTATTTCCCAAGGGAAATAAAAAAAAAATCAGACCACAGAAAAAACTTGAACGAGTATTCATAGTAGGTTTTCTCAAAATTGCTGAAAAAAACAACCACCCAAACATTCACTACCATAACAATGAATAAACAACCTGTGGTATATTAGTGAAATACTACTTAGCAATAAAAAGGGTAAAACCACCTATGCAATTCAGTAAGATACGTGAATCTCACAAACATTTTGCTGTGCAAAACAAGATGGACAAACTAGTGTAAATAATGTATGACTTCATTATTATTGAGCAAAATTTGAATATAGGCTTTGGATTAGATAACAGTTTTGTTTCAATGCTTACTTTGAAAGTATAACATGTTCTGGAAGAAAATGTCCTTGTTTTTAGAAAAACACACTGAAATATTTAGAGGTGTAGAAGGACTATATTTTTTAAAATAAATTATTTTATTTTATTTTATTTATTTCTTTTTTGGCTGCATTGGGTCTTTGTTGCTGCGTGGGCTCAAGTTGCGGTAAGCGGGGGCTACTCTTCAATGCAGTGCACAGGCTTCTCACTGTGGTGGCTTCTCTTGTTGCAAAGCATGGACTCTAGGCACATGGGCTTCAGTAGTTGTGGCTTGTGGGCTCTAGAGCACAGGCTCAGTAGTTGTGGTGCATGGGCTTCGTTGCTCTGCGGCATGTGGGATATTCCTGGACCAGGGCTCGAACCCATATCCCCTGCATTGGCAGGCAGATTCTTAACCACTGCACCACCAGGGAAGCCCAAGAAGGACTATATTTGAATATACTCACCAAAGTTTAAGAAAAATTAGTGTGTGTGTGTGTGTGTGTGTGTGTATGTGTGTGAGAGAGAGAGAGAGAAAGAGACAGAGACAGAGAGAGAGAGAGATAAATAATAAAGCAAATGGAGGAAAATGTGAACAATTAGAAACTGCAGAATGTATACATAGAAATTCCTATTCTTGCAACTTTCCTGTAAGTTGGAAATTATATCAACAATTTAAAGGTCCAAAAATTAGCATGCTCTACTTTATATAATTAAAGTGCATACAAATATCCTTTAATACCAATGTATTGTTTAATGCTCAAGGGAATTCCATAAAGCAAAGTATCTTACCCTAAAATTTTGACTGAGATGCTTATGTATCATAACCATTCATTCTTAATAGCTAGTAGGACAATGGATACCTAAGATATTCAATGTAAGGCTATCTCCCACATGAAACAGGTGAAACAGCATTATAATAATTCTTTAAACCACCCTCCTTATGAATTTTGTTAAGACTTGAGACTAACTAATGAGACTGGAGAAGTAAGCCAAAGTTAGATCACCAACGATCTTGTTTATTTACTATGGCAACATATTTGGATTTCATAATGAGGGCAATAGGGAGACAATGAAAGGTTTTAAGCAGATTTTTTTTCAAGTTCAGATGGACATTTCATAAAATTACTTTGATAAATTTGAGAACTGCAAATTATTGGCAGGAAGACGAACTAGGAATGTGTTGCCACGATCCAGGAGTGAGAAAGTAGAGAAAATATGGACAGTAACTGTAACTGTAAAATATTTAAAAGGTAGAATCAAAAAGATCTGTTATTGATTCAGTGTGGTGGTGAGGAAGAGGAAGAAGTAAAGCATTTATTTTGTAAGATGGAGAATATAACAGTAAGAACAGATTCAAGAAAATGTTTAGCTCTGCTACTGATTTATTGAGTTTCAGATCTCTGTAATGGCCAAGCTGAAATGATCAGCAAAGATTTGGAGTTGAAGAAAGTGATGTGAGCTAGAGATACTGCTTAGGAAGCCATCAGAACATAGATCTATCCTCTTGCGTGAAATATTGGGCAAATAACTCTTTAGGTATAAAATGTTTTAATCCTACGTGAATTTCATTGTTAAATGTCAGGTGGCATCATGATCTTTCATTGTCTATTATCCAAATAAATAGATTAAAAATGATAATATACAGATGAACCACTAGAAACTGAAAACATCCATTATGGTTTCTTTGAAAGAAATTTCCCTTTCCTTCGATACTTCTTCTAATTTCAAGCAAATTTTGTTTTCCTGGATGTTAATAATGCGGGTTGTTAAATGAGAAAAATATCTGTAGGCCAATTTTCAAGTGGCTGATGCTCTAATTACCCAAGTTATGTTACATTTCTTGACAGGATCCATGTTAACAGTATATGACATACGAAGTTTTCTCCAAATGTAGGATACCTTCAAAGATTTTCAACAAGACATTTGAACCTGTCCAGAAAAGCAGAGGAAGGATAATGTAATCTTAATACATTTGAGATTCTTGATGGTATTAAAATTTTCTAGCCCAAATATGTGCAAATCCCCAACACAGAAGTGTTCAGCAAACTCCAAGTGTTCAGCAAAGCCATTCTGGTGAAAATATTAATAAAGCCAAGATGAAAATTGGGAGAAAAATCAGTTATTCACCCACCCTACCATCAGAGAATATTACCTGCAAGTGCGTGTGCATGTGTGTGTGTATGTACATATGTATAGATATGTATATGTATATAGATATAGATACAGATATATGAACACCAGTAGGAACTTGGGAGGAAAGCAGTATTAAAAAAAGCTGGCCAATGTTTCAGAACTGTCTCAACTACTTACTGATGAGATCAAAGTAGAACCCTCCAAAGAAGTGGAAGTGGAACATCCTTTTGCCTCTTGTCTTGGCTAATTAGGTAGATCTTAAACTCCTTTTTTCTGGATTTGGCTACCAGTTAAAAAAAAACTTCTGGTTTTCAGAAACTTTGGCCTGGCAAAATCCATCCATTCTTTCCCTGTTCAGTACAGCCATTTTTACCCTATCTATAACAATTGTAACCATTCTGACAATATTAATCATGGAAATATTAAGCTTATTTATATGTTTACAATAAAATGATAGTCTTTATATTTCCCAACTTGCTACATTTTTTAAACTTCTTTTCATTTAGGAATTAAGATTATCAGTGTTGAAAAAATGTCATGACTGTTGGCAATCTGAATACATTGCAAATTTGCTTACAGAACACTACTATGTTAAAAATAATATGCCCTACAATAACGTCTAATAGGTGAATTAGACTTCCAAGAGTAGAAAGGAGTTGTGAACGTTTCCTACTGTTCTTAAAAGATTTAAAACCATGGCCTTGGTGGATTACTTAAAGAAAATAAAACGTTCCTTTATTAAATTTAATTGAACATTATCCAAAAAATCACTTTTCCAAGGAGAGCAATCTGAGATTTTCTCATTGACAGTTAAACAATGCTTTACCACATAACTAGAGTTGAGAAAATAATAAATTATGCCATATGTTCTTATCTAGATCTTGCCCCCAAAGGCCTAGAGAATGGGCATGGTTTTATAAATCTAAACAAATTAAATAAATGTTTTGCACTTGTAACTCTGTTACCTTTTAGCAAAAAAGAAATATGAATTACTGCCAGGGGAGCCACAGAATTAAAGGGACCCTGTAAACAAAATAACAGAAGACTCTGCATCTTCACACCAAATTAACAGAACACCAGACAAGTTAAAACAGATTATTCAGTTTATCAAAACAGACAGCTAACTCACTGTAGTTTAAATGCATGGACAATATATAAAAATATTTATAAATGTAATCTTATTTTGATTATTAATGGAAAAAGACAAACAACTCCTTCAATTTCTCAAGAAATTGAATATATTTTTAAGAGCAAGATGTAAAAAGTCTTGAATATTCCCTTCTAAACTTATTTCAGATTCTGCTTGTGCCTACAAACCCCAATACCCATGTTACTTCTCCCTGTAATCATCTGACTATACACCAGCACGTGTATCTGAGCCTCAGCTATGTGTCCCACACTTTTGGAGAATTGTAATTATGTTCTTCCCAAGCTCCACCAGTTTTGTTTTGTTTTTAATTTTTTCACAAACAGAATCAGTCAAGTGTTCTAATTTATATACCATGAAAAACCAATACAGTATTAGGAGCATAGATTTTTGTTTTGCCTATTTACTTGTTAATCTTGTTCTTTTTTTTCTACTTCCCCTGATGAATTTGTGTACTATAGATTATAACTCTTAGTAGAGTTATAATCTCCAAATCAGGACCAGTATTCTATTGACTCAATTATGTTTCTTTCTTACTTGAATCATATATGGTCAAGTGGTGTGATTTATTTTTGGCCACCCATTGCAAGTCATTTATGGAATCCCATCCCCTCTTTTAATAATCATGGACCTTGAAGGAAGTTTACTTCTAGAGCTAGCGGCATTAATGTGCACTTAACTCTTTTTATTTTTCAGGTCATTTAATTAACTCTTTTAAATGTTCATAATTTTTACCCAAATTACTTCATAGCCCAAAGAAAACATCTCAGGAAAGAAACAGAAATTTCCACCTTAAAGGAAACTAATAATTTGCTTTTGGATCCTTGCCGGTTCTATGATTTCATTTAAATCACATTTTTAAATCACTCAGCAATAAAGTCATATTCAATAAGAAGAAGCTCAAACCCATGTTAACAGGATCAAATCAAAGATTAGGACACTCCCAATCAAGCCTTTTTAATGATGAGCTACTCTACTCATTAAAATTTCAGTCATTCAATTCATTCAACAAATTTTGAAAGCAGATATTACACCAAGCCTGTGGGCTAGTTGCTTTCTTACATTATCTACAATTCTCAATTCTCTCCTTTTTGTGGTATAATATTGTGTATAGCAATACACAACATCCCAAAAGGAAAGAAAGACTCTGTTGTCTGATACTGAAATAGAAGCAGTTAGAGAGGAAGGAAATAAGAACAAGAAGCCAAATTCTCTCATCTCTCCATAAATTCTTAAAATGTTCTCTCCCTCTTAAAAACAACAACAACAACAACACAATATTCAGGCCAGAAACATAAGTGTGGAAGAACTGTAACTCAATCTTTTTTGGAAAGCTACCGTACCTGTGTCCTTCTCTTTCCTCTACCAGAACATCTCAATGGATCACGACAGCACACCTGTGCTGTAAATGGGTTCCAGGTATGGTAAGATTTTGACCTTCTCATTCCCTGAAGTAGCTGGCTATGGCCTGGTACAGGATGCCCACAGTTAGTTGCCTCTACAAATATCATAAATTTTTATGAATGCCATGACTTGCAAAAGGTTTAGAAGCACCGCTATATCCAACTGTCTCCATCTTCCTGGGCCAGCGAAAACAAACTGACTCTGATCACGTGTTCTTCAAAATTATTTTCTAATGGCATAAGCTTCATTCTCTGTGTCCTCTGAGGCTTTACTTTGTAATTCTAAAGCTAAAAATTAACCCTTCTGTCATCTGCTTTTATGAGGCAATGATTGTTGCTGACTGAATGGGAAAAGGCCTTGAATAAACTACCAGGACCAAGTACAGGTTAGTTGGCATATCACAGTAATATCTTCCTATCTTTATGCAGTGCCTTCATCAAGAATCAATAATGGTTGAAAATTAACTGAAATATTTTCAAATTAGCTTCAGCAGAAAAAAGGGGGGGGTCACCCTTCTAATCTATCATTCACAAGTATAGGAATCAGACAGAATAAATAGGATTTATGGAAAAGAGACCTACCCAAGGACAAGAGGAATAATTGAGCCTTTGTGGGACTAGAACCAAGGTCACCCTCTCCATCTCTCTATACCACTTGCTCTTCTTTCTAGATTTCAGATTCATTCTTCCTTCACTCTTCTCTTGTCCACAAGATTATTTTCCTAATTAATTTACTCTTGCATACTTCAAAAAGACAATTTTACACCTCTTCTCTCCTGATATCTCTAACACCCATTTCACACATATCATTCTCAACTAAAAACTTCCTCACACTCACTGAAAAGAAGTAATCAGAAAAGCACTTATATATTCCCCCCTACCATCATACCAACCAAATGACCTGTGTCTGTCCCTATACATTCTGACTTCATTCTTGTTACAATGAATGAATTGCTCCCTGTCTATGGTCAACCCCTTTACTGGTGAACTAGATCACTTCCTCCTCTTACCTGAGCAAGAACATCAGTCCTGTAACTATCCCCTCTCTCTTTTGTCATTTTTTCACTCCACAAGATCATTCCTGTAGTCATACATACATTCAAGCTATATTTTAAATTATCTATCTTCATTTAAAAAAAAAACTCCCTTCATCTATAATCCCCTTATAGCTTGTACCCTAATTCTCCATTCTTTTCTCAAAACTCGTTGTGACATTCGTCTTTACTTCCTTGTTTTTTATGCTCTCTTGAGCTTACCTCTACATCTTTTTGTCTCCACTAATCCAGTAAAACTGCCCTAGTCAATCAACCTTCTGAACTCTAGAAACATATCCTAGTGTCTATTCAATGTACTGACTTCCATGTCTAACAGGCATCCTATATTTAACATACCCAAAACCAAACTATTGATTCTGTTGCCACTTTAACCCCAACTAACTTGCTTCTCCCAAAGTGTCATCATTTCTATAAATGACACCACATTCACCTAAGTGGATTCATCTGGTAAATCTGTGCTTATCTAATACCCCAAATCCAAACCAACAGCAAATCCTCTCAGCTCTACTTTCAAAATATATCTTGAATCTAACCATCATCCACCACTACTACCTTACTCCTTGTCCGGTATAACACTTTAATTGGCTTCCCTGTCTCCACTTTTTGTCACCCAGAACGATCTTCTGACAACATATATCACTCTCCCTCTCAAAACTCTTTAAAAGGTTTAACAGTGACACTTGAAAAAATTCTGTAGTCCTTACCCGGGATCTCCAATCCCAAAGGATTTGTCTCATAACTACATCTCCAGTCTCATCTCCTACCATCATCTACCTTGCTCACTGTATTCCAGCCAAACTGGTCTCTTGCTTTTTAGCTTTCATGCTTGCTGTTTTCTTTGCTGGATCATTATTCTCCAAGCAATCCACATAATTTGCTCCGCACATCATTTAAGTCTCTTATCAAATGTCAGCAGTTCAGAGAGTTAGTCCCTGACTACCCTGTTTAAGATAATACCTGTTTGCTATCTATCATTTTGTCCTGCTTTATTTTTCTTCTTAACACTAATTTCTTAACATTATGTATGCAATTATTTTAACAATCTATACATCCCAATAAATGTAAGCATAAGAGTATGCTTTATTGAGTGAAGGATTCCTCTCACCTAAGAGATAGTAAGTAGGTGGACAATCACTACTTACCCATTGAAAAATTCACACAAAATAGCCAACCTAATATCACCCAGTTCAAATACTGAACACAGTTTCATGAAGTCTCCATGTCCCAATTCCATATTTCCAGGGCAAAGAAGTAATTGGTCAAATTCATCCTGGTCCCATCAGTTATACATCCCATTAGCCATGGTGAAAGGGTGGCAGCCAATACTGGCTCCAGTGTACACACAGTTAGGGCTACGGGAGCATAATATAAGAAAAAGGGATATGAATAGGCAGGAAAATTAAATAACTTGTCTTCACTTTCATCTATTCAACAAATATTTATTAAGTACTGAAAGTGTACCAAGAATTCTAGAAAGTAGGATAGAGCAGAAACTTGCAAACAAGAACCATTCTCTTATAAATCTTACATTTAGTGAAGGGAGTTCCAAGTATATATGACACTCTAACCTATGGTCCATGAATAAAAGAATCAGATAGAGAAAATAAAATTGTTATACTTCATGCTACAAATATTTAAATGTATTAATTATAATAGGAATATTTAGAAATTATCATACCATTCCTTCATGAAGTGAATATTGAATCATTTTCACACTGGTCTTGACTATAATTTCATAGATACATTCTTATTATTGTTTCCTACATAGTACTTATTTATAATTTACAAATATGAATATTTATTTCAAAAAGAATACAACTTTTTAAATATGTGGTATACATGCATTTGACTCTCATAACCACTACCACAATATAACCACTACTACATTTATTCACTGTTTGATCTTTAGCACGTTGCTCAGCCTCTCAACTTTATTTTCTTATCTATAAAATGAACAGGTTGGATTAGATGTTCAGAAGGCTTTTTATGAGCTTTACAGATTTTCAATTCAATAAGAAAACTAATGGAGACAGACCACTCCATTCTATGAAATGTGCACACATGGTCCACCATTCTCATTTTATGAGAAGACCTCACTGACTCAAAATGCTTTGAATGGTTAATACTGTGCTGTTTAGAGGGCATAAAATTAGGGACAGCAAAGTGGATAACTACACAGAAGTGTTTTCTAAATAGTTCAATTAAGACAAATTAAAATTTTGAGCATTCTAGAAATAAAAGGTGTCAAAATCCCTCTAAATTTGTAGACATAAACTGATGTACCATGGGTTAAATTCTTCCCTCACATATGATGTTTGTGTTTTGTTTTGGTCAGCTCAGTTTGTTGACCTTGGATTTCAATGCTTTAGGACTTACACTCTCTAGTTCACTAAAGTCCATAACTCCCCATTATCCTACACTGGTCATTCACAAACGTGAGCATAAACCACAATCACCTGTAGAGCTTGTTAAAACACATATTGCTGGACTCATCCCAAGTTTTTGAACTACAAGGTCTTCAGTGGAGCCTTATAATTTGCATTATTTAAAAGTTCCCCTGTGATGCTGATGCTACTGGTCCCGGGACTACATTTTGACAACTATTGCCCTACACTACTTCTGCACTTTATATTATTTGCCAAGCCTCTAAAGACATCTAAATTCATGAATCATTGTATCATATATGCCAAAAACAATGTGATATAATCATAAGACATTTTTTAACCCTTAATGAGTAGACACCAAAAAGAACTGAACTGAGCTTATCAATCTCAACCTGGCCTTGACTGTGATTAACACACATGGTGTTCTTCAAGATTGTTTGACAAGACAAAAAACTATCAGAAAGAGAAATTTAAAAAACAATCCCTTTTATACTTGCATAAAAAAGAACAAAATACCTAGGAATAACTCTAACTAAGGAGGTAAAAGACCTGTACCTGGTAAGAGACACTGATGAAAGAAACTGAAGAAGACACAAACAGATGGAAAGATGCACCGTACTCATGGATTGGAAGAATTAATATTGTTAAAATGACCATACTACCCAAGGCAATCTACAGATTTAATTCAGTCCTTATCAAAACACCAGTGGCATTTTTCACAGAACTAAAACAAATAATTCTAAAATTTGTATGGAAATACAAAAGACCCCAAATAGCCAAAACAATCTTGAGAAAGAAGAACAAAGCTGGAGGCATCACACTCCCCGATTGCAAACTACACTACAACACTACAGTAATCAAAACAGTATGGTACTGGCATAGAAACAGACACATAGATCAATGGAACAGAATAGAGAGCCCAGAAATAAACCCATACTTATATGGGCAATTAACTTATGACAAAGGAGGCAAGGATATACAATAGGGAAAAGACAGTCTCTTCAGCAGATGGTCTTGGGAAAACTGAACAGCTACAGGCAAAAGAATAAAACTGGACTACTCTCTCACACTAGATACAAAACTAAATTCAAAATGGATTAATGGCTTAAATGTAAAACCTGAAACCATAAAACTTCCAGAAGAAAACATAGGTAATATGCTCTTTGACATTGGTCTCAGCAGTATTTTTTTGGATATGTCTCCTCAGGCAAGGGAAACAAAAGCAAAAATAAACAAATGGGACTACATCAAACGGAAAAGCTTCTGCACAGTGAAGGAAACTATCAATAAAATGAAAAAGCCACCTACTGAATGGAAGAATATAAACAATATATCCGATAAGGGGTTAATATCCAAAATATACAAAGAACTCACACAACTCAATATCAAACAAACAACCCAAATAAAATATGGGGAAAGGATCAAAACAGACATTTTTCCAATGAAGACATACAGATGTCCAATAAGTACATGAAAAGATGCTCAACATCACTAATCATCAGGGAAATGCAAATCAAAACCACAATGGTATATCACCTCACACCTGTCAGAATGGCTATCATCAAAAAGACAACAAATAACAAGTGTTGACAAGGATGTGGAGAAAAGGTAACCCTCGTGTACTGTTGGCAAGAATGTAAATTGGTTTAGCCACTATGGAAAACAGAAGGTGGTTCCTCAAAAAAAATATATATATATAGAACTACCATATGATTCAGCAATTCCACTCCTGGGTATTAATCCAAAGAAAACAGAAACACTAATTCAAAAAGGTATGTGCACCCCATGTTCACGGCAGCATTCTTTTAAATAGCCAATATATGGAAGCAACCTAAGTACCCATCAATAGATGAATGAATAAGGATGTGGTGTACACACACACACACACACACACACACACACACACGCCAGAATATTACTCAGCTGTAAAAAAGAATGAAATCTTGCTATTTGCGACAACATGGGTGGACCTACAGGGTACTATGCTAAGTGAAATAGGTCAGACAGAGAAAGACATATACTGTATGATTTCACTTATATGTGCAATCTACAAAACAAAAAATATAACAAAGCAGAAACAGAGTCATAGATAGAGAGAACAGACAGGTGGTTACTAGAGGGGATGGACCTGGTGGGGGAGAAAAGAAATAGGTGAGGGAAATTAAGAAATACAAACTTTCAGCTGCAAAATAAATGAGTGCAGGGTATGAAATGTATACTCTGGGGAATACAGTCAATAATTATACCTTTGTATGGTGACAGATCATAACTAAACTCATGTAGTAATCATTTTGAAATGTACAGAAACACTGAATCACTATGTTGTGTAACAGAAACTAACATGGTGTTGTAGGTCAATTATATTTCAGAAACAAACAAACTCACAGAAAGAGATCAGATTAGTGGTTACCAGAGGTGGGGGGATGAGGGCAGGGGGAACTGGATGAAGGCAGTCAAAAGGTACAAACTTCCAGTTATAAGTATTATAAGTACTAGGGATATAATGTACAACATGATTACTATAATACTGCTGTATGTTATATATGAAGTTGTTTTAAGAGTAAATACTAAGAGTTCTCATCACAAGGAAAAAATACTTTTTTTTCAATTTCTTTAATGTTGTATCTATTATATGAGGTGATGGATATTCACTAAACTTATTGTGGTAATCATTTCATGATATATGTAAATCAAATCATTACGCTGTACACCTTAAACTTATACAGTAGTGTACATCAATCTTATCTCAATAAAACTGGAAAAAATATATAGATTAAAAAAATATTTTTTTAAAAAAGATTGTTGACCAGGACTTTTATGTGACTGTCTTATTAAGACCACACAACTAAACCATACAACAAAAGTCTGGTGTGAGGATTCTCCCAAAAGGTATAGATATTCTCATAGTCTTACAGAAATACTATATATTGGGGTACAAAAAATTGTGGTCATCACTTTTATCTTTAGACCTTGATAGTGAGTTCATCTTCACTAATGACGGCATAGGTAGTATAATAATCTTCCATGTTATTTCTCACTATAATTATAGATATATATGTATAAAGCTAAATACAATATATATAATTGTACACATGTTTATCATTGTAGTGAACAGATGTTTATATATATATATTGTGTGTGTGAATATATATATATACACACATATATATTCATCTATCCACTAGAGTGATTCCCACAGTAGACATTATTTTTTCTTATTTCTTTCCCTTATCCTCCTTAACTTGCCCAAAGAAGCTATACTGATTCCTCTTTTCCCAAAATCTACCTGTTCTTCAAAACTCTGAAATGCACTACTTCCTGACTTGGACTCTGGGAGAATCTTACCTGCAGTGGTGACACAGAGCTGTACTGCAGATATGACATGAGAGAATAACTGCTATCAAGATCTATTAGTCTGGATCGTAATATCATTTCAGAAAAGAAAAGGTATTTGACAGATAAAGCAAACTATGTTGCCAGAGAATTAATTACTGTGGGCATAAGACCTGTAACTTTTTTGTTTACGCTCTCTGTACAAAACTTGTCTGTTTATCCAAAGAAACTGATGTGTGAAAATGTCGAAATAATATTGTGTCCAAATTTTAGGCTAATCATGATAATTATTGATAAATATCTAGATTCCATACAGGTTAAATGGATCTTTGCTTCAGAAGTTTAAGTCTTTTATAGTGCATCATGTAATTGATTTATTGTTAAATCATTACAAAGGATTAGTATCACATTTCAGGGATTTAAATGTTTTAAGATGTTTACCTAAAGAAGCTAGCAAAGTGCATTTTTATTTCTTTATCTTAGTTACTTAATAAATAACTTGGTTGATTTTGTTTGCTTTGTTTTGTTTTATCCATCACGTCCCTCAGTCTTACGGCATAGACTCAGGGACCAAGCCAAGAGCTGGTGCCCCATGTGTGAAATCTGTGAGATGTAAAGGGAAGGGAACATCCCCGTAGTCCCTGCCTTTAACTCTCTGAGAGCATGAAGTGGAGGTGACTTGTGAAGACACATATTCCTCAAGGGGAAATTTGCCCTTTCTGTTGCCTTTGCCTAGAGCATATTCACCCTGCCCTGTTTCTTTCTGGTTAACATCTATACATTCTTTTTCTCTCAGTTCAGTCATCATAGCCCCTAATTAGGTCAACTTTCCAATTATATCCTTTCATAGCACCACTAAGTTCCCCTTTATTGCACTTATCTCAGTTGTATATTACATGTTCATTATTAAATAATAATTTAATTTATTTAATTAATGCCTCCCTCACCGCAGAAGGTGAGCAATAGTGTGTTTTTGCCCAGAAGTAGTGTGTTTTCGTTCACCAACATATTCCTGATAGTAATAACATGCCTGACATCTAACAGGTACAAAATCTATATACATATATCTATGTATCTGTGCATGTGTTAAATGGATGAATGTATGAAAATATCTTTCCTCTCTACCATTTGCATTGAAATTTTCAAAATTATAATCATTAATTATTATACAAATGAAACATGGACTTTGTCCATTTATTCCCAGATAAAATTAGAAATATTATCTAGAAGCCTTTTCCTAATAATATAGGCAACTTATCTTAAAGATATGGGTATCTCATTAGATTAAATTTTAATTGAATGACAGGTAAAAGAGTACAGCAGTGCCCAACGAAGCATATTCAATTATGGCCTGAGCTGAGAGCTCAGGACAGCAAGCACGGGCAATGAAGGGAAAAGTTGACCATCTAATTTGGTAGAAAGAGCTCTGAAATAACTGAGAGGTCTCCTCACCATATAGTCTTGTTTAAGCCCCACTCTACTAGATGTTTGTTCTACTAGATTTTTATTCTTGTTGCTAGCAAGATGCTAAGTATTAAAGACTAATATAATAACTTTAAAAGAAAAATGAATGTGACAGGACTTTTGATCCCCATTATAAAATTCTTAGCAATTTATAATATTTGATTAGAATCCTCCGCAATTTTTAACTCCATTTCAACAAACAACAGAATACCCTGGCCTTGAGAAGTTTTGTAAGGATTGCCAGATCTCACCGTGTGGTCTGCATAAGAATGGACAATGTATCGAAGAAGAAAAACCATATAATCACCTCAACAGATGCAGAGAAAGCTTTTGACGAAATTCAACACCCATTTAGGATAAAAACCCTGCAGAAAGTAGGCATAGAGGGAACTTACCTCAACATCATAAAGGCCATATATGACAAACCCACAGCCAACATCGTTCTCAATGGTGAAAAACTGAAACCATTTCCACTAAGATCTGGAACAAGACAAGGTTGCCCACTCTCACCACTCTATTCAACACAGTTTTGGAAGTGTTAGCCAAAGCAATCAGAGAAGAAAAAGAAATAAAAGGAATCTAAAACAGAAAAGAAGAAGTAAAGCTGTCACTGTTTGCAGATGACATAATACTATACATAGAGAATCCTAAAGATGCTACCAGAAAACTACTAGAGCTAATCAATGAATTTGGTAAAGTAGCAGGATACAAAATTAATGCACAGAAATCTCTGGCATTCTTATACACTAATGATGAAAAATCTGAGAGTGAAATTAAGAAAACACTCCCATTTACCATTGCAACAAAAAGAATAAAATATCTAGGAATAAACCTACCTAAGGAGACAAAAGACCTGTATGCAGAAAATTATAAGACACTGATGAAAGAAATTAAAGATGATACAAATAGATGGAGAGATATACCATGTTCTTGGATTGGAAGAATCAACACTGTGAAAATGACTCTACTACCCAAAGCAATCTACAGATTCAATGCAATCCCTATCAAACTACCACTGGTATTTTTCACAGAACTAGAACAAAAAATTTCACGATTTGTATGGAAACACAAAAGACCCTGAATAGCCAAAGCAATCTTAGAAAGAAAAATGGAGCTGAAGGAATAAGGCTCCCTGACTTCAGACTATACTACAAAGCTACAGTAATCAAGACAGTATGGTACTGGCACAAAAACAGAAATATAGATCAATGGAATAGGATAGAAAGCCCAGAGATAAACCCACACACATATGGTCACCTTATCTTTGATAAAGGAGGGAAGGATATACAGTGGAGAAAAGACAGCCTCTTCAATAAGTGGTGCTGGGAAAACTGGACAGCTACATGTAAAAGTATGAAATTAGAACAATCCCTAACACCACACACAAGAATAAACTCAAAATGGGTTAAAGACCTAAATGTAAGGCCAGACACTATCAAACTCTTAGAGGAAAACATAGGCAGAACACTCTATGGCATAAATCACAGCAGGATCCTGTTGGACCCATCTCCTAGAGAAATGCAAATAAAAACAAAAAAAAACAAATGGGACCTAATGAAACTTAAAAGCTTTTGCACAGCAAAGGATACCATAAACAAGACCAAAAGACAACCCTCAGAATGGGAGAAAATATTTGCAAACGAAGCAACTGACAAAGGACTAATATCCAAAATTTATAAGCAACTCTTGCAGCTCAATAACAAAAAAACAAACAACCCAATCCAAAAATGGGCAGAAGAACTAAATAGACATTTGCTCAGCCATAAAAAGAAATGAAATTGAGTTATTTGTAGTGAGGTGGATGGAGTCTATCATACAGAGTGAAGTAAGTCAGAAAGAGGAAAATACCGTATGCTAACACATATATATGGAATCTAAGAAAAAAAAAAAAAGGTCATGAAGAACCTAGGGGTAAGACGGGAATAAAGACACAGACCTACTAGAGCATGGACTTGAGGATATGGAGAGGGGGAAGGGTCTAGGTGGTTTGTGACCACCTAGAGGCGTGGGATAGGGAGGGTGGGAGGGAGGGAGACGCAAGAGGGAAGAGATATGGGAACATATGTATATGTATAACTGATTCACTTTGTTTTAATGCAGAAACTAACACACCATTGTAAAGCAATTGTACTCCAATAAAGATGTTAAAAAAATAAAAATAATTTTAAAAATTTAAAAATTATAAAATTAAAAAAAGAATGGGCATTGTTTCATTTTGATTAGTTTTCTAATACTGCAAAAGTAAACACTTATTTAAATTTCACAGTATAAGGCCTTTGGTGGGTCAGATTAGAGAGCTATGTTCATTTACAATACAATTTTTAAAAGTCTATGTTTTAAACTTTTTTTTACTGTAAAACCTGTTTAAATACCCATTATTTTCCTATTTAATGAGTTTCAGTGAGTTTTCAAAAAATTTATAGAAAAATATATTCCTTGATATATTTAGAATTATAACATATTTTATTTTCTTCTTTTGTTTTAGTACTTGAAAATTTAAAACATTCTATGTGTTTAGCATAATTTACGTATGATTGCTTTGCTGTGGTTAAGTTAACCAGGGATGATGAGATGACACCAGAAATTAATAGTTACTTAAGAAAAGCAACAAATTATGATTTTGACCTCAATGATAATAATGAACATTAGTTCAATTATACCTGGGTTTAATTTGCTTAAAAGTTTACTTCTGTTAATTCAACTTCCCTATTTTTAAAAAATCTTGGTCAAAAGAGTAATTTAAATAAGATAGATTTTCAAAGAAATACAGGCTTGGCTCTCAAATCTATTTGAAAATATTTAAATATGAAGGCATCATCAATAGCAGCAGGTTCCATGGTTTTGCATAGTCAATAGTTATCTTGGAACTTTCTTAACTGTCTCTTGAAAAGTCAGAAAAAAAAAAAAAAAAAGTCAGTAATGCTGAGCAGCATCCTCAGCAGCAGTGCCCTCTCTTGCTGCCTCCAAGTCTCACATTGTGAGCTCCAGATTCCTCTTATAAACCACCAAAGCAGTGCTATGAGTGTGCAGTCCCTGCAAGATCAGACTGGGGGGCTTCCCTGGTGGCGCAGTGGTTGCGCGTCCGCCTGCCGACGCAGTGGACACGGGTTCGTGCCCCGGTCCGGGAAGATCCCACACGCCGCGGAGCGGCTGGGCCCGTGAGCCATGGCCGCTGAGCCTGCGCGTCCGGAGCCTGTGCTCCGCAACGGGAGAGGCCACAACAGTGAGAGGCCCGCGTACCACAAAAAAAAAAAGATCAGACTGGGGCTTGTTTCAAAGCCTGATACATCTATAGATGAAACTACAATCATAACTTGATAAAATTATACAGCTTCCCTGGAGGCATGGAAGACACTGATGGATGTAATGCACTGTGAATGACTGGAATTGCTCTGGAAATTGTACCTGTGTGACTATTTTAATAGCATCAACATAGTAATTAAATAACTTCTATTTCATTAAATTAATAAATATCAAATATTTCTATCCAGTTTTATAATATTAAGTTTACGGACATACTTTTGTAAACATTCACATATCACCAACTGGATAAATGTATCCTAATAAGGTAATCCTCTAAAACCTCCAAACTCATCCAGTTTAAAGCTAGTCTCAGCTTTAAGACTGGAAAGAAATCTGAGAGTCAGAAAATCGATTTTTCAGATATTGATGGGAGACGTAGGAGGTTAGCTAAGAAGCCCTCAGCAGCCTGATTAGAACTCCCTTTGCAGCCTTTCTTTCCTTACGATATCCTTGGTGCCCTCTGTGGAGAATCACCACCCTAATGTTACTACTTAAATAAATGCTATGTGTTAATGCTACTACTTAAGTTTATTGTATAAATAATTAGTGACACTGTAATTCAAATAATTAGTAGTAACATATATATATATTTTAAAATAATACAATCCTCCATAAAAATCATCCCTACATAATCACAAACAAGAAGAAAAATTTTCTTATTCATTAATAAAAGCAAATATAAAATATCAGTCAAAACTTTAAAAAAATAAAATGTACAAGTTTTCTTCTGATAGCAAAAGTAAACATTAAAAATATTTTAAAATATAAAAACACAAAGAAGGAAATAAATATCCTTAATAATCTCACCCTCAATGATAAACGCTAAGAGAGCTTTTGTGAATAGCCTTCCAGGATTCTTCACATATGTACAGATATATTTGAATTTTTACAAAAACACAATTGTTCTGTTATATTCATAACAGAATGTTGTGATTATTTCTCCCATGCCATTAAGTATTCTAAGCATAAGTTTTAATGGCTGTCCACTGCATCTGTGGAGCAGTATTCGTTTAACCAATTCCATGTTGCTTTATATTTAACCTATTTCCCGCAATTTTACTATTATTCACAATTCTGTAATAAATGTCCTTATTTGTACATATTTAGAAACATCTTCAAGTATTTTGGCAGAGTAAATTATTACAAGTAGAATGTTAGGTCAAAAGACACAGGTATTTTTAAGCTTTAAACATATATCACCAAACCAAATTCTAACATGTTATATTAAAATCACCAGCAGTGTAGGAAATGGTACTAAAGTTGAGCTCCCCAAACCCTTAAAGGATAGTTAGGAATTCTCTTTGAAAATCACCGGAAATATAGATCTCCACCCATTCTTAGCAACACTGACTACAAACATTTTTATATTTGTCTATTTTATCAATGAAAATTTTTAATCTCATTTCATATTACACCTCTTTGTGAGCTTGAGCATTTTTCACATATAAAGATAATTTAAATATCTTCTTTGTTATCATTTTTTCAACTGCTATTTCTTGTTTTCTAAGAAGTGAAGCCCACTGGGTCTCTGCTCAATAAGAATGGGAGGGAAATACCACATACAACTCTCCTGTACTAAAATAAGATGGGAAGAGTCTACGAGTGAACCACTCTAAGCCAATGATGAATGGGACCTGGTCACACAAAAGCAGAGTACCATCCAGCAACATTTTGTACCAGCCTCCTACATCTTCCCTGTTGTCTTCAAAGAGAGTTCCTAACTCTTCACTGAGGCTTTGAGGAGCCCAAGTTTTGTATCATCTGCCTAGTGCCTCTCTAGCTGACTCATCCTAGACTACCACATGAGTCCTGCAAAGAACTACATTTTCTGGTACTCGCCCTCCAAATGTGAGCTCATTTCCCTGGATTTAGTCTCCAGCTTACTAACAATTTATAGTAGCCGTCTAATCCCTCCATCAATACCCTGTACACCTGATCAGAATTACATGTCAGGTCATTCTTCCCTTTCCTAGCTTACCTCCCCAACACTGTCCTATTGTCACCTAAAAATGACTGGAGTGAGATAAACATTTTTCCATTAGACATACAGTCCTCTCCAAGCCATCTAATAATCTGAGAGACAATTCTAGAAAGATGAGATAACCAATAATAAGACTACTTAAGGCCATGTTAAAATGAAGAAATAGGGGATATTTATCTTGAAATGCTAACTGGAATCAGCGTGCGTGAAAGACGCTGAAAGACATAGGAACTAAAGACAAGAAAACCTGTTAGAAGGTTGTTTCTCATTCTAAAAGACAGATAATGAGTCAGGACCAAAACAGTGGCAGGGACCATGGAGAAGAGGGAAAAAGAAAGGGATTTCACATGTAGATTAACAAACATACTGAGAAATTGGCACAGAGGGAGGAAGTAGAGGTAGGAGTGATGGAACCAAAGGAAGAGAGAAACCAAGGATGATTCTGAGGTTTCTAAGGGACCTAGGTTAACATTTATCCTGTCAATTTATATACTCCATATGCATCCAAGCCAATTATTTTTATTCTGTGTAAAGGTTATTTCATGTACTAGAAAACCTTTCAAAAAATGTCTCAGTGACTCAGGTGATATTAGACATCAGAACATCTAATAAAACTTGGAAACTACTGAGAACATGTTACAATTTTGAGGACACCAATCATTTCAATCTTCTAATTAGAAACATGGCCTAGAGTGTCTTGTTTTAAATGGATCCCATTTATTACTATATCCTTTAAATGAATCCTGTTTTAGTCCTGACATTTTAGCAAGAAGCTGAGTGGAAAGTTAGTTAATTGGTTCATTCTGCTATGGGAGCATAGCTACCAATTAGAATACAGGCTCTGAAAGTGTAAGTCTGGCTACACTGCAGGTGGAAAAGGGACCTCCAAAGTATTTTCTAGCTTACCTCTTATAATAATTACATATAAAATAGCTATGTCTCAAAACCATAGTTTCTGGCATGAATTAATTTACTTGTATTTCTTCTGTATTAAATTGTTAATTTGTATTAAGTAGATCTTAATTGTATTAAGTAAAAATTACCTAATTGGTCAGGGTTCCTTCCTTTGCTTCCCTCCTTCCATCCCTCCCTCCTTCCTTCCCTCTTTCTTTCTTTCTTTCTTTCCTTTCTTCCTTCCTTCCTTCCTTTTGGCTGACACATACAAGAGTCAATAAATAATATTAGTGAAAGAGCGTAGAAAGGCAATACTGCAGAGCAGATTCTGTATTCCAACCATCCTGGATTCAAATCCTAGCTGTGCTGCTTATCAGCATCCTGACCATGAATAAATTACTTATTTCTCTCAGACTCATTATTTTCTAAACTAGAGATGATGATAATATTATAATAACATCTGCTTTGAAGGGTAGTTGTAAAATTTAAATAAGAAAACGAATGTAAAATGCCAATATGCCTAGCATATAGTATACAGTCAATAATGATTAGCTATTATAATTATAAATCGTAATTTGCACTGACATTAGCTATGAAGGTAAAAACCATGAGAACTTGAAAGTAAAAAATGCAAAATTGTCAAAAAGATATTAGCATCTTTTTGAAGAAGTCTCTTTTTTCTCAGCCACCTCATCTTTATGGTTGATTAATTGTAAAAAGGCCCCAATTTGCCACCTTTTCCTAAATCCACAGCCTTTACCCCATGACTTTGCAGCTCCTTCCTTCTGAAGGTACAGACTTTGGCCACGAGAGTAAAGCAGAAGTGACAGGGTGCCAGTTCCAAGCCTGGGCCTCAATAACTTTGCATACTTCCTCATGCTGTTTCTTGGAAAGGAACCAGTCCTGGCTGGTGCACTGAAGGATGAGAAATCATGTGGACCAGAGAGCAGATGGCCAGCTGAGATAATAGACGAGCCAGCCCCCCAGCTGATTTGTTGCTGACCACTGATGGGGTTCGGAGTAGGCTGTCCCAAGATGTGCCATTCTGGCATTCAGATTATATCGAGCTGAAAACAAGCAAGGCCCAAAAGACTCAGGAAGAACCCTTGAACTTCCCCTTACTGACTAAAAGAATGGAAGATGGAAGGCCTGTTCCAAGGAGTTATTACCACAGATAACTGTGGTAAAGTATGAAATAGGTGCGGTAGACAGGGAGGAACCTAGCAAGGCCCCTTTGATCAAAGTCCTCTCTGGGTCCCATTGTCTCTAGATGACCCAGGAAACATTTGTTTACCAAACATTAACTTTTTTCAACTTCCTGTGAATTTCCTTACTTCCCTTTGAAGTCTCAGGCCCCTAACTCCTTTTCCTTAGTTCAAAATAATATATATACCTAATCTTTCCTTACTGTCTTGGGAATCCTTCATGTTTATGTGAATTCCCCATAGGTACATAATAAATTTTATTTTCTCTTTAATCTGCCTTATGTCATTTTAATTATTTGACCAGCCAAAAGAACTACAAGGGGAAGGGGTGGGAGTGGGGAAATATACCCCTCTCCCACACCACAGACACAGTAGAGAGTGGCCCAGCCAGGCCCAGATGAGCAGAAACACCAAACCATGAACTTACAAGCAAAAATAAATGTTTGTGTTGTGTATCACTGAGGATTTTACTTGTTTGTTATAAGGCATTTTTGTGGCAATAGATTATCGGTCATTCTCTGTGTATGTAAGAAACTGAACACATCTTTGATGAAAGAAGTGGGGAAAAATGTCTGCTTTGTGAATAAAGACTTAAAAATCATCATAGGAAAAGGAAAAAGCAAAACATCGTAATTTAGTTACCATTTGAGCGCTTACTGCCAGATAGTGTGCTAAATAATATATGGACATATAAATATAGAAGATATATCCATATAACATACATAATTTCATTTAATCCTTATGAGAACCTTTTGAAGAAACCGATCAGAAGAAACCAAAGCTGAAGGAGTTTAAGTAACTCAGCCAAGCTCTCACTGTGATTTCTGCTCAGGTTTGTCTGACTCCAAAAATGTACTTCAGTTCTTCTGTGATACTGTCTTCCAGTATAGATTTATTCGTTAACTCACAAGGCCTCTGCGTTTGTTGACTGGTACCGGTCTGTGTCCTGTTAGGAACCGGGCCGCATAGCAGAAGGTGAGCGGTGGGCGAGTGAGCCATCACTCACATTACCGCCTGAGCCCCACCTCCTGTCAGCATTATGGTGAGATGTATAATTATTTCATTATATATTACAATGTAATAATAATAGAAATAAAGCGCACAACAAATGTAATGCACTTGAATCACCCCCAAACCACACCCCCGCCCCCCAGTCCATGGAAAAATTGTCTTCCACGAAACTGGTACCTAGTGCCAAAAGGGCTGGGGACCGCTGGACTAGGGCTTGATTAATACAGTTTTATCAATGACTTATAGATGCAATTTCCAAGGTAATCGTGAATTATTACCCTAAACTTTTTGGCTCTATTTACTAGAACGGAAGGACCAAAATCAATAATCCAGACAAGTGCAAATAAGGAAAAACACTTTCTAGTAAATACATCCTTTTTTTATAGTTAGCAAAGCAAAGTAATAAATTCTAAAGAATTTCAAAGCACATACACAATCTGAGGAAAACGGAGAACGAATCTAATCAGTAGATTTACAGGGACTGGGACAAACCAAGTGAAGGAATACTTAATTGTTCTGCCTTCAGAGCCTTCCGAGAGCAACTTCTCTTCTCTAAAGGCCTGAATATAAATACATAAGATAATTTTGTGGAACTCATTAGAAGAGAAGCAGACAACGTCAACAGTTGAAAAAAGAGAATACACTCCCCTTTGGAAGAGATGATCTTGCAATTTTATAACAAGGGAATATTACTGTATAGTGATTCTGAAAGAATTTGGGTATCCAACTTAAAGAAAAATTGTCATCATCTTTACTGAATGAAATGTCCTCGCGCTGTTTACTCATCAAAGGAAAGGAAAAATCTGTTTTTATGTTCTAGAAGCTGCCAGTCATGCAGCAGTGAACACGAGCCATCATATGAGTCACTTTTCTTTCAGCTATAATCTCTTTTCACAGTGACAGATGAATCACAGAAACCAATCTCAACTCTGACTCCAAAGAACCTTCTGTGGGGATTTTCATTTGAAAAGAGTAAAGATGGGCAACCTAAAATTCCACATTAGGAAGCAGACAAAATGAGTGTGAGCCTAAGCTGGTGCAGGTGTGCACGGAAAAGGTTTCAGAGCTCTCTTCGGCATGTTGGAGAGAGTTCAGGCTCTGGGATAGAATAGATGAGTCCACATCCTGTCCCATGGCCTACTGAGTAGCTAAATTAGTCAACCCCTGCGAGACTTAGTTTCCTCATTCATCAAAAAGAGAAGACAATAACATCTACATAGCAAGACTGTGATGAGTGTTGAAGAGCATATTTAGGCCTTTTTCCCCACATTCTACTAAAAGCACTGATCAGGAATCAAATAAGCACTAATCAATCCCACCATCATTTTACACTATATTACTTAGTGCTACAAAAATTTTTGCCATTTTCTGCATGAATGTTTATTCCTTCTCCCTAATTAAATGGCTATTTCCAAAAAGCATTGCTTTCTATTTCTTTAATGTACCCTTCAGTTCTGAATACTTTGAAGACCCTATCTCTGCCCATAGAAGGAACTCAATAAGTGTGGTGTCTAACTATCGAGCTACATGTTACAAAGAAAAGAGTGAGATGTTGCTGATCATGTTTTTATACGGATTCAGAAGGCACTACAGGAATCATACCAAAAACAAAACAAAACATGTACCAATGCTATTTCTGCTCATTAGTAAAGCTTTATGTTATCTCCGTGGTTCTTTCTCCTGAACCAGTGCCTTATGGACGATCCCAAGGCATACAATTTGTTTCCCAGTCATTAGTAAGAATTAGTGAGGTAATACTGAGTCCTCAATGGAACTTTTGCTGAATACTCTTGTCTGTCTACCTATTAGACAAAATTGCTGTCAGGTTAAGCAACCACTCAGTGGTTGCTGAGATCGTTGCTACTCATTAGAAAATTCTGGAGCCAGGAGCAATACAAAAGGAAGGTGTTTATTAAAGTTCACTTTTTATGCTGAACAAAAGTTTCGTTATTAGCACACATTGAGGCATTTCAGTTTATACTAAATTAGATGCCTTTTAAAAAAACACCCATATTTAACGGCATTAAATGAAAGCAGTGGTTGAAGGGATCCTTGCTCTGTTACAAAACCTCTGATGAATGATTTTGTCTTCCTATAAATCAAATGCAATGTAAACATGCCCCCAACTTTGGCTTTGGTTTCTTTTATTCCATTTTTTCAGTCTCAGCACAGTAGCATGTGTGTGTGTGTGTGTGTGTGTGTGTGCGCGTGTTGTGAGCACACAACTTTCAAATGATTCCAGATACGTTACATATTTTTAGTTTAAAAATCCACTAATTAGCAGCCTTCTTATACCTAAGATGTTCTTATAATGTGAAAAGAAGAGGGAAAACAGTTATACTGAGTGAAACATGTTTAAGCCCTCCCCCTCCAGATGCACAGCAAACTTTTCATTTTAATATACAGGCATTAAAGATAAGACAAGCATATCATAAGAGAGTTATCTGCCAAGCCCTAGGAATTGTTTTTAATACTTTGACAATATTTATCTGCATTTACTAAAATACAGAGATCTCGGTTTATTAATATAGTGCCATCTTCTGGTAAGTATTATGAAAGGCAGTTGGTTTCACACCAAAATAGTAGTATTGAAATCATTTAAAGAATTTAATGAAAAATTGATCCATTGTAACAAATGTCTAGACTTGCATTCTACAGGGCTTTCTTAACATTTTAGTGTTACATTAATTTGCTACTAGTTAACCTTGACTTTTAACCTTTTCCAAGAAGTTTAAAGTTATTGCCAAATTGCTACAACATGGCATAAATTCAATTAATACAAACTGTAAGATGAAGTTACATATGTATGTCTTTTATATATAATATATAACTTTATAAATTCATTTTATATGTAATATAAGATACATGCCTATATAAAAACCAAAATTTTCTTGGAAAATCATAAAAAATAGAGTGTATTCCACTGTACAATGGAATATAATAATATATATACACACATACATACATTCACACACGCATGCACGCGCGCACACACACACACACACATATATAATTCTACATATATAAGACCCAAAACATAGGAACTGGCCAGCATTAATAGAAAAGCAACACATCAAAAATGGACTGCTTTTCTAAATATACCTTACCAAAAATTAAAATTAAAATGCAAACATAAAACTGAACAAAATTTCTTAGCATGTATGAAAGAAAAAGGGCCAATAACTCTAATATATAATCATTATAATTATCATCAATGACAAATGCTAACATCCTTAATATGTTAATAATTCTAATGAACCAATTAAAAGAAGGCAGTGACCACATAGAAAAATGAGATTAATAAAATTTTATAAGTGAGGAAATAAAAACTTAACAAAGAGTAAGTTTAATAAATAAACCAAAAAATATTTTTATCCTCATATACAATGAACTGTAAGCTAAAAAATAAAACATCAGTTTTTAACTACAATTTGAGGAAAAAATTAAAACCGTAAATTCATTACTTTAGGAGTATAAACGTGTACCATATTTCTGAAGTTATTTGGCAATATCCACCAAAAGTTCATTTTAATGTATATATCCTCAGATAATAACCCAATGTGTGAGAAATATATAAAAAAGAAAATTTTAAAATTTTAGTTTTGGGAATTCCCTGGTGGTCCAGTCGTTAGGACTCTGCGCTTCCACCGCAGGGGGCATGGGCTTGATCCCTGGTCAGGGAACTAAGGTCCCACATGCTGCGTGGAATGGCCAAAACATAAACAAACAAACAAAATTTTAGTTTTGTTTGGTTTGTTTGTGTTATACATAGGGAATATTTGGAAACAATCTAGATATCTTAAGATAGAGGATTATTTATATTCACTGCAGTGGCTTTACATGATAGAAAGATACTATTGACAGAATGATGTTCACAATGTATTATTTGAAAAAAGAAAATAAAATGAACACATAATATGTACATTATGATCCTTGAAAAATGATCAGTGGAGTATATCAGTTACTCACAGGTCATCTCTGGGTATTGAAATTACAGATAAATTTATCTTCATACTAATCTCTATTTTCTATATTCTAAATAGTAACTTATTTAGAACAAAAGAACTTTTTAAAAGACAACTGTCATAATTCTTTAATTTTCAAGCACACAGAAAATGACATAAATCAGTAAATAATTATTAAGAGCCTGTATTCTGTGGAGTTACACAAAGTAACTACAAAGTAACAAAATAACATATACACAGTACAACAGGAATTAAGATTACAAATCAATAACATAGCAGGGTAGATGAAAAGTGCTATCTGAGTAAATATATCAGTCAGGACATTTTGGCTTTCAGACTTTAAGAAACTGAAACCTTGTTGAATGTGCTTAAGTAAAAACAAACAACAACAACAAAAAACCGTGGGGTGGGGTGGGAGGCAAATTATTTGCTTACACAACTGGGATGAGCAAAAGTCAGGCTGACCTTAAAGATGACTGAAAAGAAGGACTTAAAAGCAGATAGATCTGGCCTCTGCTTCTGTTCATGTGACATCGTCATTATTTCATGTCAGCTTCTCCATACGGTGGTAGCAGGGAATGGTCCTGAGCAGCTTAGGGCTCATACCCATGTAATTCCATTTAGAGGAGTGTAGTTAAAAAACCTTTTGACTGGTTGAGCTTGTGTTATATCCATACCCTATAGCCCAGGGTGTAGGTTAACATGATTGACACTACCCATTGCTAAAAAATAATACTTCACACTTGTTAAAATGGTAAGGAAGACTTCATTCAAGACTACTGTGATAGATATCAAGAATATCATAATAGAGAAGAGAGATCAGCCTTAACTCTGAATACAGAAAAGACAACTGGAGATTTATAGTCAATAATCAGAGTGAGGGGTCACTGGATGAAAATTACAAAGAGGAGACATCAAGGGTAGGGGAATCCTTGCTAAACCCACTTAACAGGATTCTTGCTGAAGGCAGACCACAGTGATCAGATATGAAGGGTGGAAGGATTCTTAATAAGCAGACTTAACAGGATTCTTGCTACAACTGAACTAGGCAGGCTGCAGACAGGGCCCAAGGACAAGGCCAAAAAGTGGGCTCTGAAGACCCTGACTAAAGTTTGGTCAAGGAGAGAGTCTTTGTTACCACTAAAATCAAATTTTTGAAGGAGGAAGCAGGGTATGGGAACAGAGTTCTATTCAAAACAAAGAATAAGAATTTAAATATCACAGTGCAACTCACTGGATGCTTGTAAGAAATTAGTTATGGGAAAGAATGCTTCCAGCTTAAAGACAGTTAAAGAAAAGATGAGTATAAATTTGATACTGACAATTAATCAGCATTTTATAGGCAGAGATGAGAACAGGAAGGAAGCTACTGCTAAGTTGTGAACAAAGGCAAGAAAGTAGGAAAGGAGAGATGAACCTGTATAAGTTCAACAGTTTGGCTGGAGTGTAGGATTCATGTAGAGAATTAATGGAAGATAGTCTATAAAAGTCTATTAAACCTAGATTGTGGAGTATCTTGAAATTCCAGGAAAAGAGTCTGAAGTCAATCTGACTTCTCATATCAAAGTACTTCTACCTCCAAGAAAATGTGGTAGAGCCAGGGATACTTGGAGCCATAGGACTAATATGGCAAATCTTCCTGGACATCAAAATTACCTCAAGATTTGGAATGAAATATTAGGCAATTTAATCAGGAAGTATTTTTAATTACATTAAAACAAATACTGATAGTAATGTGGTTAAGAATGAAAAATTCACTTGCATTTTAAAGCTACAAGATAAGACTTGAGGAGGATTGATAAATTCTTTGCCCCCAGGATCTTCCAGTCCCCTCCCATCTTCCATTTGGGTGGAAATTCTTGAGAACTCTGCTGCAACTCAAGGATGTGTGAGCATGAAAGTGGAATAAAGAAAAAATGGTATTATATAAAGATTAATATAGTAGCAATATATAGAATGAGTAAAGGGGGGTAAGAATAAAGAAATGGAAGCTAGTGAGAAAAATATTTTTATAATTCAGGCATAAGGTACAAGAATATATATCTGAGTGTTGGCAATGGGGATGGAAAAAAAGGGATGATTCAAGAAACACTGTAAAGGAATAATAAATATGTACCATGTTTTTAAATAAAATTCTAATCACTTTAATAAAAATAATTTTAATACTATGTTGTTAAATCAAACTGACACTAAGGTCATGCCTTCGTGAACAATGCCTGTTGAAGTCCACTGGGTTATTTGGCCCAATGCACCTTTTTCTCACCTCTTTTTGCTTATTTGCCACAATACAGGACAGAATAGGGCAGACGGTTAAGAAGATAACATCCATGAACTGTCACAGACATTGGTCTCATCCCACTGCAAGTCTTACATGGCAAGAGAAGCCACATCTGACTAATGAGCAATTCTTCATTCCCTCCAATTTCAACAAGATTTCACTTTCCCTTTGGGATGCGTAAAAAAAAAAAAAAAAAAAGAAGCTGATTATAAGAGGTGATCAAAAATCTGAACTCTTGGGTAGAGTTCTGGTGCCGTGCCTGAAGAAAGACAATATAAAGTTTAAAGAAGGGACAAGAAAAGGTAGCTAAAATCAAGAATATGTGCAAATTTTCATATGAGGAAGTGGGATTCAGGAATCAAAAAAGTAAATTTGAAAGGGAACACAACTGAATTCTATAAAAGAATAAGAACGATAGAGATAATAGATTCTGGAGCAAAAGAGCACCTCCTATGTACTAAGAAATTGTATTTGCTACAATCCATTCTATTTTGACAATAAAACTGGTTATTATTATTCTGACATTTCAAATCAAGAAACTCAGGCTCAAAGAATTTGAGGATTATCCCATAATGAGTGAATGAAATAGTGCCAGGTGATATAAAAGAAAGTATCACTCTATACCCTAGTGGAGGAAGACAAGAAGTATTAGAGGCTAAAAATAAAATTAAATGTAAGTAAATAAAAATTCAAGAAGAACTCAGATTCATGAATGACAGCTGTGCCATGAAGAGTACGTATATGTTATGTAGGTTTTTGGAGGAGAAGGCTAACCTTCTGAGATTGTGGCACGGAAAATAATTGCAAAGGCTTTATAACACCACTGTCTTGGCTCTCTCAGAAACAGAATTCTGAATGTGCTATAGCCTCGAAGTTGTTAATGTGTGACAGATATTTATCAAGTATCAAGCTTAGGATATCTTAATTCTATCAACATTCCTAATAAGACATTACTATGAATAATCAAACACCTGTGTTCTCAAAGATCGTTTTTCTTTTATACCTAATTGCTTTTCTTTGTCCTAGAGACCTAGAAGTAATACTGTAATGCTATCCACAGGATCCTTGCCGTGGGACTCTACTTTTAATGAAGCCTTGGCACAATGAGATCCTTTTGGTATTTCCAGTAATAAATCTCCTTGGATATGGTCAAAAACACATCCACTTTATACTGAATTCTGCATTCTCCACAGTAGTGCTGTGAGGCTCCAGCCTTACATTATAATGTGAAGGTAAACCCTCAAAAAAATGTTGATTTGGATGGAAAACCTAAGAATTATCTTTAATATGACCATGTAATGCTACGCAGAATTCTGAGTAGCTACTGCTTAACAGCATTCTACTGTCTCATGAGATCTATGTACCAAATAATAGCTGCCAACCAAGTTGAATCCAAAACCAATTTCTAATTCATGACTTCATAGGGAGCTGTGACATATGCTTATTTAAAAATCTGCTACATAACAGCAAGTTCTGTACCACTCTTCTGTAATGTCAGTACAATACTGCCAAGCACGAGAGTGAAGCATGAGTGTCGACACCTAATTATGAATATTAAATTCAGTCTCTCATTTCAGATCTATGTCAGATGTCACCACCTTGAAGAATTCATAAATGAGCAACTCTCTTCCTCTAGTCAATGTAATATGAACAACAGGATGAGAAATGTGTTAAACCACCCTTCTCTGGTTACAC
Source organism: Physeter macrocephalus (assembly GCF_002837175.3). Taxonomy (NCBI): domain Eukaryota; kingdom Metazoa; phylum Chordata; class Mammalia; order Artiodactyla; family Physeteridae; genus Physeter; species Physeter macrocephalus. Next base: position 26,697,999 of record NC_041218.1, read on the forward strand.
ACCTGTAAAAAATTCTTTTGCGTCCCAGCAGCTCTGGATCACAGAAATGTCTCAAATACTTCATCCATCACCATAATGTAGGTACCTCTAGGGTGTGATTTCAATAGTCAAAGGTGAAATGGAGCATAAGAGATCATCACTTCCTACTAATTGATGATTTAAATTGTTATGCCTGGTAAGCTTGAGCATTTTTCAAAATGAGAATTGCGGTGGCCAATTTTTAGGAGCAGCACAGTCTAAATTACAGCTATATATCTATATATGCGTGACTCTGCAAAATGGAAAAATATGAAAGGGTGTGCTGGTGTTAACAGGGATATTTAAGGCCATCTTTTTGTTATTACCCTTGTTTATTCGCAGAAACAAAAAAATATAAGGCTTTATATTCAGCCTTGTTTGACCACTTAAATTGTGTGCTGCAAGGTTAAAAATTATATCAAAAGTTAAAGTTTTGCAATCAATTGTGTCTTAAACTCTAACCTTAGAGCTCAGCTGCTGCAAACATTTTACTTCTTCTCTAGAGACTTAGTGTTCATGGCATTCATGCTGTGAAATCATATCATAGCTGAGGCATTTGTACAACTTTCTGTAATAAATGGCTTCAGACAATGGCCCCCGATCTAAAGCAGATTTCCTGACAGAGAATTCTATTGTGGTTTATGGTATAGTGAGGGCCAAGATAATCAAACAAACATGGTCCTCTTTCAAGAGAAAGTTAAACATTTTAGTCCCTAAATCAAATGTCATCTGCTTTTACCAGTCATGATTACATTTAATAACCAGTAGGCTATGAAACATTTTAAGAAATGTAGGTATCATACAGTGATAACGTATAATGCCAATTCATTACTCCTAACTCTTTTATTGCCATTTTATCATTCCTGACTAATTGCATGTTCTGACAGTTTCTATGAAATCTGTGATACTGAATAATAATTACTGACTATTCATCCAGCAGTGGTGGGAAACACAGCCAGGGGAAAATGTGCCCCAGATGATATATCAGCGAATGCTATTTAGACTTTAGTAATTTCATGTTAATTTGGGTTTCAGCAGTAATTAGGGAATTTATGCCTTAAAAATTTTTACTTTCATTGACATCCTTAATACTTTTCAGTGGTTAATTTTTTTTAAAGTTCCTTATTGATCATTTAAAGGAGTTAGCTTATCAGTATAATAAATTTATAAGCTTTGGTTTTTTAAGGGAAATTTTCTACCAATAAAGAATGGCTTGGGATTTGTTTTATCATAAAAGTTTTATTAGCAGTTAGTTCCTTCTTCAAAACAATTCAATCTTATTTCCTAGATTAATTTTCCATTTGAGGGTGATATATATATATATAAAGGGAGAGTCTTCATGTGGACAAACATCAAAACCAAACCGTAACCTGCAAATGCCATACCAGCAACTTTTCCATCGTTAGTGACATATCTCAACAGAGTTGCAATTCAATCACAAGCGACCACTTCAGTGGTTACACTTGAAATCCCAACAAAGTCTGGTTTAACCTATGGCTGCTCAGTGAAACTGCAAATACAATCCACTAAGCTTTTACATGCATTCTAGCGCTTTAACTCAGTCATGCAAAGAACCCAAAGGCATCTGACCTGCAAAGTTGCCTGAAAATATGGAACTGTCTTTCTGAATAGTTTTTCTCTGAAATAACTCAAGTATGGCTTTGGTTTTATTATAGATTTCACTTGGAGGCAGTGAAGAAAATAACATGCTTCACAGGCTGTCCTTGTCAATCTAGAACACCTAGTCTGAGACTAAGGATAGAGTGGACACTTAGGAAATACTTGTTAAATAAAAGAGCATTTGCATAGTAAAATCGAGTTTCAGTGATAGAGAAGTATCTGTATAACTCAAAACTCTGCAATGTCTACATAAATACATATTTTCTTACCTTAGACCATCACAAAATTAAACAAGATGGAAAAATGATGGCATAAAATAATTGATGTGCTCATAACTGGTTGATCTATTTAGCAAATAAATAATGAGAATCTGTGATGTGTTAGGTACTAGGGATACTAAAGAAGCAAAACTAGCCCCTGATATCAATGGTTGCCCAGGTTTATAAGAATACTAACATTCTAAATGTTACCTGGAAGACAATTTCACTTAATATGTTGTAATAACATTTCAATTTCTGCTGTTAGACACTTGGAGAATATGAATCTAGAGAGTGGCCTGTGTTGCCTTTAGTATACCAGAAAGACATAAATAATAAGCAATAAGATTTAAATGGTGCAAGAGGAGAGAAATGCAGGCAAACCACGCTATTTTGTTATAAATATAGCTATTCATGCTCAGCCATATTAAATGCAGAGTGAAAATGATAGACAATGTCAGACTCTAGTATAAACAGCTAGGAATGGGAATTAGAGCATGAAAGGTCTCTGAGCCTCAGTTTCCTCATCTGTAAAGTGAAAGTGTTTCTATATGATTTCTCAATACATTCTCAGATACACATGTATTGAAAACTGTTAAGGACAGGGTAAAGCGATTTCATACCCCTAAATATCCAGAGCTACAGAGATACCATGAAGAGAAAAAAAAAAAAAAAAAAAAAAACCCTCTGAAAACCGTACAATAAAATCTCTCATTGATTTACTGCCACACATGTCCCATCATAAGTAAGACTATATTTGTTTTACAAATTATATGTTTGACGCTTTTACCATGTAGGATGAAATTATTTCATATGTCATTTCCTTCCCAAGAATCATAAACTTGGTTTTGATTTTTCAGTTTATCTGAATATGAGCTAGAAAATCACCCCACTAATCACAGCCAGAGTCTTTCTTAACATTTAGATAATGGAGAAATATCACCAAATTAGCACATACTATGCACAAAACCGCCTACAGAGAAATTTCGTGCAGTCTTGTAAATGTGGAACAATCATTTGAGCAGTAGTGCCCAGATGGAGAGGGAAATGAACAGTGTTATTTCTGAACCAACAGGAATCTGTTTCTTTTTAAAGCGTCCTTTCACTCAGAATGACACCTTTATAATCAGAAAGGGGTTGTGGGTGGAGCATTTGTGATGTGGAAGAACACACCATCATGTGCGAATCTTCCCTCTTTTGCTCACCCACAGGAGGATCAACACAAGCACCCAGGAATTTCTGAAAAAATTCTCACTGGCAGGAGGACGGAAAGCCATAGGTTCAATCAATGTGGGGTGGTGTTGGGGGAGTTTTCTGAAGCAAGAGTACTTTTCCCAGATTCCATTTAGCCCCACCCTGATAGGATTCAGAGTCTCAAAACAGAAGTGGAAATAAGGTGTGTGTAAGTTCAAAGACTGCAGTCACCTAGTACGTTCCAATCTCCCTATCTGTATCCCTCCCCCTCCCCAGGTAAAACTAAGTAAGAATTTTCAGGAAAGGACTGGAGTCCGTATTTTGAGAAAACTACAGATTCACTTCTATTTACCAATGTTTTAATCTCATTTTTCATCTTCATTTACATGAAAAATTGGCATCTCTTAGGCAGAATGATATTTTAAAATACACAGATGCTGCAAATAAAACATCTCGTGGCTGTTCAACAGAAACATAAGGCCACCGAAATATATTAATTTTTCAGTACACGTGTAAATGTGGCTAAGCAAAAATTTGGCAGAAGGACAAATATTCTCACAAAGAAAATACAACACAGTAAAACATAAACACAATTAAATGAACCAAATTATACCCCATCAATAGATGAGAGAGGCGTGCCATTGACTATGTCTGCATGGTAACTATACAGTCAATTTTCTGGATTGTTAGACAAAATATGCACAAAAGCTTTTGGATGATTAACTGTGTATATCAGAATCCTATTAATTTAGCCAACATTTATTGAACACCTATCATATTTCATGCACTATGATAACCACTGGAATTACAAAGATGAAAAGAGGCATGGTCCACATACTTAAAAACCTGACATCTTAAGTCTTTTCTTCACTGCATAGGTTTAGGTGTATTATAGAGCAGCTTACATTTCTTGAACATCAACAAAAGTCTGATACAACATGATGTGTCAATGTTCTGCAATGCTCTTGCCTCACATGAGCATGTAAAGGTGAAATTCACTTTACACTCTATGATGTTTTAGCAATATACAGACAGTAAAAAATATTTCATTTAAAAATGTCTTGTTCTTTCATTCAACAAAGGACTTATTCTGTGCCACATTCTATGTTAGTAACTGGAGACAGAGCAATGAAATATCAGCATACTCCTTGTTTTTCAGAACCATAATTGTATATTTATTCTTTTCCCAATAACAAAGCTCCTAGAGCCTTCCATCTGGACAGATTCTTTGTTTTCCTGATGTTAGAGTTTGTCCTCCTCCTGAGAATATCTAAACTTCTTCATCTCCACTCAACTTATTTGGCTTGATTTCTATTTCCTTGCATATCTAACCTGACACACTAATATATGCTAATGAACCAATATCTGCCCCCTTCTGTGTGACAGTTGTGCATTCGTGCAATGTCCTTCTAGAGACCATGTATTTAAAACCAAAGTGACTCTAATGGTAGGCATTTCAAACTCTGAGATACACAGTTTGAAGAAATGATTGGACTGAATTCAAAAGTAGTTACCTAGATACCTATGCAGGGGTTATATCACAGCCACTTGGTGTTAAATGTTGTGAAAAGTATTTTGGTATTTACCTGCATTGCCCATCTCACAGTGAGGTGCTCCCAATACGACACTCACACCTTCTGTTTTGGAGACTCAGGCACAGATCTTTGATTGATGAATGTAATCACTTCATTACAGGAGTTTTTTTCCATCCTTCATCCTGTTGTGTCCTGCTAATCATGTACTAAAATGAGCACAGGACATCCATCCTCAAGAGTCTGTTTTAACAGTCTCTAGTTCAAACACACTTTATCAATCAAGTCTGCAGTCAGGGTAAACCAGTAATCGAAAATTCTTTCTACTACCTGTGATGAATTTCAGTGTTCTAAATGCAGTTCATTTCAAGGCCACTCCTTAAGGAAAAATTAACATTTATGTACAAGGAACTGTGCTACTTCTCTACATTTGCCATTTCATGTAGTCCTCTTTACAGTTCTATGAGGTAGATTATGTACCTACATTTCACAGATGAGGAAACTGGGATTAAAAGAGGCTAAATCTACTAGTGAGTGTAACAGCTAAGACTGGAGCAAGCAGAACAGATTTCAATGGTGCCAGAAATAGACCCTGACCAAAAATACACCTGCCACTACCTACCACCGTGATTGAAAGTGTACCTTTAGTAAATGGTTCTTTGGAGTTCTGAAGTTATTTATTTGTGTGTGTGTGTGTGTGTGTGTGTGTGTGGCGGCATGTGGGATCTTCCCGGACCGGGGCACGAACCCGCGTCCCCTGCATCGGCAGGCGGATTCTCAACCACTGCGCCACCAGGGAAGCCCAGAAGTTATTTTTTTGACGTGATTTTTTTGCTTCATTTTAGAAGCTTATTAAATACATGGGTATCCCTAAGAGGGATAATGTCTAAAGATTTTCACCTAAGTATTATTGGACATTCAGATGTATCTACAGGAAGATACTGTCTTATGAATCCTATGCATTATATCTTAATTACACTAAAACTAAGATGTCATTAACTGGACAATGCATCAATTTTCTGTGTACTACTAAAAAAATGCCAATTAATCATGACAGTGAAGATTTTTTTATCATGTCGACTCAAAGTCACATCTCAATTTCCGAGATGTTAAAATGTGAAAAATGCACTTATGCTTGACAAAATAACGCAGACCCTTTGAACATGAAGAAAGTAAAATAAGATGGAATTTAACTTTACCTGCTTCAACATTTTAATGAAGATTACTGAAATTGCTGGTTAATTTCTTCAACTGGTTTGGGAGACCATAATTTAAATAGTTTTGTGTTATTGCAGAGTTAGACTATGCACAATCATTATATTCAGGGGAATGTAGTTGCTATAGTTACGAGTTTAATTAAGAAAATACTAATTTAATATCTATTACTTAATATTACTTTGTTCTCTACAATGTAAAGGCAAAACAGAAGAGACACAATGTTCTCTGCTTCTTGGAATTTTCACTGAGGCCAAGATGAGGAACTGTTTGAGTTTAAGTGGGTAAATATACCATGACTGCATCCTAATCTCATTTACAAAGTGCTTCTGAGAACATTTCTGTATTCAGCTCAGACACAACCATCACTGCCAACCTTGTCCCAAGAATACCCCATCACTGCTTGTATAACTTGAAGTATCCTCTGTATGTCCTCTCCTATAATTGTAGCCTCTACTATATCAACTAACTGCGAAAATTTTCAAATTACTTAGTTGAGAAATTTATTTCCTGTTTTAAAATATTATCCATTTATCATTAACAATTAAGTAAACATCAGAGTAGATAGTAATAGAAATATCATGAACCTCAGAGTTGTAGTTGAATTTGGACCACCTTTTTCAGACTTGATTTCTTTAGTTGTAAAACATAAGAATTAAAAGAGATAACATAAGTGTCTGGTACTAGGTACCAATAATATTAGTTTCCCATATATACATGCTCTGTAAAGAGTAAGCTGTGTTGATTTCTTTAAGGAGTCCCTATGACGTGACATTCTGGTACACCAGCAGTGAGTATGAGAGGACACAATAATGGTGGCTGAGATTGAAAAGAAAATAAATACACTTAAATTCTGTGGGATGCCTAAGCTACATTTTATATTTCTCAAATGGGTGTAAAAGCTACTTATTAATATATACAATCTACTTCAAAAGACTCCTACTTAATGCTCACATTTTTAAAAAATTTGTTCATTTTTCCCTCCCATTTTTCTTCCCCCACTTTTCTTAATTTTACTTCCTAACTCTGCTCCAAAGTCCCTATTACTGAGTAGTTGTGGGTTTATTGACTAGTGCCTAGAAGAAGCCTTTCCAATCACTTTGTCCCCTCACCTAAATCTTTGGATGAAAATCAAATATGCAGAAAATAGACTCCAATGGCCGTTTAGTTCTTATCCCCATAATGGGAAAAACTAGAAGGTGTTTTTCTTAAAACTGTCACTCACCTAAGCTTTCCTATTCATATTTAACATAGCTACCTTGGATTCAATGGGTTACAAAATTCTAGACAAGTTTCAGTGCCTGTTTAAAATTAATTTAGATGAACAAAAATTCTTATTTGTTATTTTCTGGTCCCTGAATTAATTTTTCAAAGAGTTACCACTTGAAGTCTTCTATAGTAATCAGGATCTTAGGTACAAGTTAGTCGCTGTTTAGTGACAATCCTCAAGCAGCAATTTGATGAGGATCCCTCCCCCCTCATCATACTGGAAATGTATCTGCAAATATTCAATCTCAATTTCACATTGAATTTTTATTATGATTTCTTATTTTGGTTTTAGACTACTTCTTATAATTTGGTAAATAAATATCCACACTTTATTTTTCCATATTTTAACTGCTATTTCATGCATCTCCCTACTTTGTACTTAGAATATAGAAAAAAAATCAGTACTGATTAGTGAAAATTCATAGTTATGAAAAATTTTAAAAGAAGCAACATCTGTACTTTTTGTTTTGCTTTCAGTATTTCAAAACAGGCAGAACTTTTATCTAATAATTAGTTTTAGGAAACAAGTTTTAACAAGTAGACCAAAAATTGAAACACCTCAAATTAATTTTTCTGATATGTAATGATGAGCAAAATCCCTACAACTGTTTTTGCATAATTCATTTCTCAGCACAACACATCTACTTTTAGAAAGAACAGTGAAAGTCTTCTTTATATTAGTTCTTTTCAGAATTCTCGCATAACAAGGTTTTACTATACAGTCACCTAGCTCCATGGTTCCCGCTCTGCTTTCTTCGTATTATATTTAAATTCTCAGCAAGGAGTGCTACTATTTTCTAAAATATATAACAAAGTGTTATCAGCTGGCAGTCAAGTTAGTTATATACTTGAAGCTATTATATTTGAAGCAACTTGGCAATTAATACCAAATTACATCGACAGGTTGTATTAAATATATTATTCAACATAAACCCTTCTAGCTCAATTAATTGTTGTATAACAGAACTTTTAACTTTAAGGATTCCTATACTGAGAAGCCAACAATATTTTGTTTCAAATGAATAATTTTTTTCCTTTTAAGCAAGTAACAGAACATTTCCTATGGTTAGATTTACAATAGCACTCTTAGATAAGCTCTTACCTTTCCAATGTTCTAATCTCAGCAGAGATCTCACACACTAATAGGCAGGGTCGGCAGGTTGGTGAGGACCCCATCTCTACACCCCTAGTTCCTGAGCACTACCTAAAACACTACAGTGGGGAAAGCTTATCTCACAGAAGTATTTTCAAAGCAAAACAAAGTACTTTAGAAGCACTGACTCTTGTCCAACCACCTATTTTACAAATGAGGAAACTGAAGACCCTCCCTCTTGTCCACAGAGGCTTCTGTCCTGTTGGCTTCTCTTTACCTAAGGATAAACATTTTTTGAAATCAGATCTTTTTATGTACAATAAATATTTCTTTTCTCAGAGAAAAAAATGTTCAACTTTCAAACATGGGAACTTATAATAGCTTGAAAAATTTTAAGGATTTTTGACCCAGTTTAAAATTATTTTACTACTTATGAAAATGACCATTTCCAGCCAATAATAAAAGGAATTCCTAATGTACGCCAGGTATTTCATTAGACATTGAGGACCTAGAGATGAATAAATATGGTTTTCTCATATGAAAGATCTTGCAGTCTACTGGAGGAGGCAAAATGACAACGTAATCCTCTATACTAACGTCATAATAAAGGTGCATGGAATGTGCCAAAAAGCACAGAAGGCGGAAAGAATAGCTGTCAAACAATTTAGAATAACTTTTATAGCTGAACATTCTTCCTTCTAACCCTGCTTGCTTTTTAAATAAATACCATGTAAATCCCAGTATTGTTAAATTGATGGTTTTGGAACTATGCTATATGGCATTTCATCAAACAATGTATTATATCCATAATATATAACACATTGATCCCCAGTATACCCTTATTTAATAAATCCATCATTACATTAAAGAAGATAAGAGCAGGTTTTTAAAATAACTTTCCTTTAATAAATTTGTGATGTTGATTACTTTTCAAATATTTTGATCTCAAGTATTCACATATCATTAGTATTTACTGGGTCATAAATTTAAATCAGTCAGTAAATCATATGACTCAACTTTGTGAAAACTTTCTAGACTTCTGAACGATACCCATCCCAGAGTGGAAAAGCTTCACTCCAAACTACGTAGGGCATTGAAACTAAAAAAGAAGTTGAATAGGCTTTCATAACTTCGTTTCTATTAAAAGTGTGATTAGGCAACTCTCAGGTAAGCTCCTTCTCTAAGGAGGAGGACTATGATAAATACTTAAGACTTTCAGCTGAGATTCCCAAAGGGCTACACTGTAGTGTAAAGGCAAACTGGAATTAGAACAGAACGCAAAAATTCTGAAATGGTTTAAATCCATGTATGGATAACGGTGTTTTCTTTGCTAATAAAAGGAAATTAAATTCTCTCTGGGAAAAGAAAACATCATCTAGTGCCTCTGTAACTTTTCCTACAAATTTGTGGTATTCATCAAATGACAAAAAAAGCAACATCAAAAGCTAGATCACAGAAAAAGATCCACAGGTAGTCCATTTATATACTATAGTAATCAAATAGGAACTTTAAAATAACTTTGATTAATGTGTCCAAGAAAACAAATAAGATGGAAAATTTTACTAGGAAAATGAAATCCATTAAAAATAATCAAGTGGAAACTCTAGAAAATGAAACATACAATAAATTCAATTATGAATTTAATAGATATGCTTAATGAATGATTAGATGCTGCAGAAAAGAAAATTATTAACTAGGAATCAGAGGAGCAGAAAAATAAAGTCAGAAAAAGAATTAAAAATATATAAAAGAGAATGAGAGTCATATGGGAACACTGAAAATATCTAACATGTATGAAATTGGAGTCTAAGAAGCAATGGAAAGAAAGAATATTTGGAGAGATATTGGACAGGGATTCCAATATGGATAAAAACTAGTGGAAACTTCAAACATAAAAGATATCAAAAAGCTCTGAGATCAAAAAGCACAGGCACCTGAGCTATACAACTGCTAAAAAAGAAAAACTTAAAAGAAGATAGAGGGGCAAAAAGAACACATAACCTTCAAAGGAATGACAGACAATAAGACTGACAGCTCAATGAGCAGACATTATACAAGTCAGAAGACAATAAAATGATAGCTTTAAAGTACTGAAAAAAATAAATGCCAACCTAGACTCCTTTGGCCAGTGAAAACATCCTTAAAAGGATGGTGAGATGAAGAAATTTTCAGATAAACAACATATGAGAAAAGTCATTTCAAGGACAATTACACTAAAAGATATAACAAAGTTGTTCTTCAGGAAGAAGTAGTACTTCACAAAGTAGAAGCACGGTAATGCAAAAGGATGGATAAGTTTTGAAAGTATAGACCTGAGAGTAAATCTAAATGAATACTGACTCTTCTAAATAAGAATGTCTTGTGGAGTTTGAAGTGTGTGTGTGTACACATATGTGTATTTGTATATATACATATATGCATACATACATACATAAATGTATGTGTATTTGTACATGTTTATATATATATCATTAAAATATATGACAATAGCACAAAGTTTAGGAGGTAGACAAATGAACTTAAAAAGTGTAAAGTCTTTGTAAAGTCCAGGAATTGATCAAAATATTAATAAAAAGCAGACTGTTGAAACCTCTAGGGATATCACTTAAAGAATAATAAATATATGTATATAATTAAAAATCTAATAAAATAAAGAAAATACTTCAAAAATCTAATAGAATAAAGAAAACACAATTATCCTAAAAGAAAAAAGAGTGGAGGGGGAAAAATAAACAAAACCAAATAGAAAAACAGAAAAAATAAAGTAAGATAAAAGATTTAAATTCCACAGGTAACATCACTTGTATGTATTATATGAAATTTAAATTGAATAAATACTTCAAAGTTTTAAAAAACTGTCAGACTGAATAGAAAAACAAAATCAAACTATACACTGCTTACAATGGATATGCATTAAATATGAAAAGACATAGAAGTTTGAAAGAAAAAGAATGAAAAATCATGCCATGGAAAACTAGACATAAAGAGAAATATCTCGTAATAATTGTATTAGGGTTCTTCAGAGAAACAGAACCAACAGGAGATATAGATACAGACACAGATATAGACATAGATATAGATATATAGACATAGACACAGATATAGATATAGACATAGATATAGAAAGAGACTTATTATAAGGAACTGGTTCATGCAATTATGGAGGAGGATAAATCCCAAGTCCTCAAGGCAATTAGGCAGAAGGAGTTCTCTATTACTCTGGGAAAAGTCAGCCTTTCTGTTCTATTCAGACCTTCATCTAACTGAGTTCCACCCACAATGAAGAGAGCAATCTGCTTTACTCAGTTTACCAATTCACATATTAACCTCATCCAAAAACATTCTCACAGACAAACCCAGAATAATATTTGACCAAATAACTGGGCACCCATGGCCCAGTCAGGTTGATATGTAAAATTAATCATCAAAACAATGAACAAATAAATTCAACTGAAAGATACAAAGATCCTAAATTTGTATGGACTTAGTAGTATAGCACCAAAAGAGATGAAGCAAAGTCTTACAGAACTGAAAGGTAAAATAGACAAATTCCAAAAATACCGAAAAACTTTAACATAAATTCTTTTGTAACTAGTAGAAAAGAAAGCCAAATGACCAACAGAAAAATACAAGTGACAAAAGACATAATTAACAGATATGGAACACTGTCCCTAACAATAAAACAATACATTCTATTTACACCTACTCAGAAATATTTTATATAGAAGGCCATATATGGGCCATAAAACACGGCTCTACAAATTTCTAATGATGAAATTGATATCTTTGATTATAGTGGAATTAGTCAGATATATTAATATATATAATAAAAATTACCTAATTTCGGATAGTCAGGTAGCACATATCCAAACACCCATAAAACCAGAGAATTAGAATGGAAATTAGAAAGTATTTTAAACATGGGAAATACAAAAAGCAGTGCTTAGAAGCAATTATGCAGCCTTACTTCTAAGTATTAGAAAAGAAGAAAGGCTGAATAGTAATACTTTATTAGCTTACATCAAGAATCAAGGAAAGGAGGACCTTCAAGATGGTGGAGGAGTAAGATGTGGAGATCACCTTCCTCCCCACAAATACATCAAAAAGACATCTACATGTGGAACACCTCCTACAGAACACCTACTGAACCCTGGCAGAAGACCTCAGACTTCCCAAAAGGCAAGAAACTCCCCCACGCACCTGAGTAGGGCAAAAGAAAAAAGAAAAAACAGAGACCAAAAAAAAAATAGGGATGGGACCTGCACATCTGGGAGGGAGCTGTGAAGGAGGAAAAGTTTGGAACACCTCCTACAGAACACCTACTGAACCCTGGCAGAAGACCTCAGACTTCCCAAAAGGCAAGAAACTCCCCCACGCACCTGCGTAGGGCAAAAGAAAAAAGAAAAAACAGAGACAAAAAAAAAATAGGGATGGGACCTGCACATTTGGGAGGGAGCTGTGAAGGAGGAAAAGTTTCCACACACTAGGAAGCCCCTTCACTGGTGGAGACAGGAGGTAACAGGGGGGAAGCTTCGGAGCCACAGAAGACAGTGCAGCAACAGGGGTGCAGAGGGCAAAGTGAAGAGACTCCCGCACAGAGGATCAGTGCCGATCAGCACTCACCAGCCTGAGAGGCTTGTCTGCTCACCTGCCGGGCGGGCCGGGGTTGGGAGCTGAGGCTCCAGCTTTGGAGGTCAGATCCCAGGGAGAGGGACAGCCTCTTCAATAAGTGACAGCCTCTTCAATAAGTGGTGCTGGGAAAACGGGACAGCTACACGTAAAAGAATGAAATTAGAATACTCCCTAACACCATACACAAAAATAAACTCAAAATGGATTAAAGACCTAAATGTAAGGCCAGACACTATCAAACTCTTAGAGGAAAACACAGGCAGAACACTCTATGACATAAATCACAGCAAGATCCTTTTTAACCCACCTCCTTGAGAAATGGAAATAAAAACAAATATAAACAAATGG
>NC_041218.1:26711209-26712400 GCF_002837175.3 Physeter macrocephalus
CCAGCAATCCCACTACTGGGCATATACCCTGAGAAAACCATAATTCAAAAGAAGTCATGTACCACAGTGTTCACTGCAGCACTATTTACAATAGCCAGGATATGGAAGCAACCTAAGTGTCCATCGACAGATGAATGGAAAAAGAAGATGTGACACATATATACAATGGAATATTACTTAGCCATATAAAGAAACAAAACAGTTATTTGTAGTGAGGTGGATGGACCTACAGTCTGTCATACAGAGTGAAGTAAGTCAGAAAGAGAAAAACAAACACCGTATGCTAACACTTATACATGATATCTTAAAAAAAAAAAAACAATGGTTCTGAAAACCTAGGGGCAGGACAGGAATAAAGACACAGACATAGAGAATGGACTTGAGGATACAGGGAGGGGGAAGGGTAAGCTGGGACAAAGTGAGAGTGGAATTGACATATATACACTACCAAATGTAAAATAGACAGCTAAGGGAAGCAGCCACATAGCACAGGGAGATCAGCTCAATGCTGTGAGACCACCCAGAGGGGTGGGATAGGGAGGGTGAGAAGGAGACTCAAGAGGGAGGGGATGTGGGGATATATGTATATGTATAGCTGATTCACTTTGTTATACAGCAGAAACTAACACAACAATGTAAAGCAATTATACTCTAATAAAGAATTTTTTAAAAAAAAGAATCAAGGAAAGGAACGACATAGTAAAACTCACCAATAAAAAATAAATACAACTAAAAACAGAAATCAACGATATGGAAAATAAACATACAATAGAGAAAATCAAAAACATTAAAACCGTGTTCTTTAAAAAGACTAATAAAATGATGAGCCTCAGGCAACACTACTCAAGGGAAAAAAAAACAAGGAAGATATAGAATAACAACATCACAAAGGAAAACGGACAGCATCACATACCCCACAAACATTAAAAAAATAGTAAAAACTACTTTATGTCAATAAATTTAAAAATTTAGAGGAACTGACTGGACAATTTGTTTAAAAACTCAGCTTCCAAAATATCAATAGGCCTTTCACTGTTAAAGTAGATTAATCCATAATTTTTTTTTTTTTTTTTTTTTTGCGGTACGCGGGCCTCTCACTGTTGTGGCCTCTCCCGTTGCGGAGCACAGGCTCCGGACGCGCAGGCTCAGCGGCCATGGCTCACGGGCCCAGCCGCTCCGCGGCATGTGGGA
>NC_041218.1:26712415-26718032 GCF_002837175.3 Physeter macrocephalus
GGGCACGAACCCGTGTCCCCTGCATCGGCAGGCGGACTCTCAACCACTGTGCCACCAGGGAAGTCCAATCCATAATTTTATAGTTTTTTTAAAAAAAAGGTCTAGGTGGAATATAACATCGAACAAGGATGTTCACAATCACTACATCTACTCAACATGGCACTGGATGGTCCAGCCAGTGGAATAAAACAACAAACAGTAAATATACTTCTCAATTCAATATTTCGTTTGTTTGGATTTTTATGTACAAAATCATGCCATTTGGTAATAACGACAGATTTCTCTTTTTCCTTTCTAATATTTGTAACTTATGGCATCTTCCACTAGCTTCCAGTACCATGTACGACCCGCTTCTAACCTTAAGCCTAGTTAAAGGGTCTTCTACAGGACTACCCAGAAAACAGTATGTCTCCTGAGGTTAGAGGTAGAACAGTTGACTGGAAAGTATAAAAGGCAGAGACAGCAGATAGCTGGGCCAAAGGAGCAAAATGAGCAAAGCAGAGGTTGCTGTCGTGTTAGGCATCACTTACATCTCTAGAGTTTGCACCTGGTAAAGAAGGCAGGCGCTCTTCCTGTGGATCAATAGAGGAACATGTGAGAGAAAGGTAGACTGAAGCCATTGGAAATTTTCTTACAGTGAAAATAATAATAATGATAATGAATACTACAATATGTTTACCATGGGATTAGTGGACGGATATATGGAGGGATAGATAGGCAGGCAGGCAAATACATAGATATATAGATATAATTTCCTCTCAGCAGCTCTATGACGTTACTTCTATTTATTATCATCCCACTTTCAGATGAGAAAACTGAAGCAAGAGATGTTAAGTAACCTGTCCGAGGTCACACAGCTAGCAAGTAGTAGAACCAGGATTTGAACTCAGGCAACCAAGTTCAATGTTTCTTTAGCACCACACTGCACAACATAAACAGAAAAAGTCTAGGTAAAGTACATCCCCAGAAAACCAGGAGATGGTAGGAGGAAAGGTAGGAGCCAGAGAAAATTACACCCCTACAACACAGAAACCTATGAAAGTGCACATGAAAGAAAGAGCATAAACACCTACCAGCTCAGAAACAGAAAGTTAACTTGGCAGTATCAAATGAGTACATTTATTTGACCCCCCTTTTAGCCCTCTGTCTTTCCCCAGTTTGACCCTAGAGGAGTTTGGAACTTACAGTTCCGGGAATAAAATACTACCTTCTTTAACTTTCCCTTATTCACTCAAAACACTTTAAAATGGAATCACAGTTTTAAAAACAGTTTAATTCATATTTTTCAGATTATTCTCATTCTGACTTCTCTCTAAGAAGAATTCACACCATTTCTTTTAGTTCATTATAATTTGCAAATTTCTAGTCTCTGTGGGTGTGTGTCCTCAGCTATAAAAAGGATCAAGTGCTTCTATTTGGAAATACAGGATAAATAAGAAGAGACCTTGGATTAGTTGTTCCGTTTTTCTCCTAACAGTTTTTTTCTTGCCAAACCAACTAAGTAAACAAGCTGTAGTTTCTACTCTAAAAATAAAAAACATATTTACAGTTGCCCAAATATGTTTTCCATTTCTTACATAAAAGGAAATACTCAGAGGATTTAATTATAACAAGACTTTGACATTTGTGGCATAAATATGATAGGTTGGTTAATGTTTATGTACTTTCTTTAAACACAGAAACAAATTAAAGGATCTAGCAAGCCAGCTTGAATGCTGTACTGCAGCTGACAAGCTGGAAATTTGCCACATGGATAATATAATTGTCGCAACTGGCTGGCAACTCCTGGACAAAAATGTTGTCTTTCCTTATAGGATTATTTAGTGCAGTGGAGAAATACTGGAAAAATTAATATACTCTTATGGAAGTGATAACCGTTAAAGGGAAAGAAAGATTAATAGCAGCCTATGTTGTGAAATGGCAAGAATCTACAAATGAGGGCCTAAAATACTGCTTTCAAAGAATGATACTCAAGGCCCTCCACAGCTGCTTTCACAATAGCCTAGAGTTATTTTAAAGTCCAATTGGGGCAGGTGCTAGGCAGACAAAGACTGGAAGGATCCTGTTGAGAAATGATCACAACGGGATAGTTACTAAGAATAAGAGCAAGAACATTAACCAACAAGGATTTTCCAAAGAAAGAATTTTCCAGATCCTAATGGAACATCAGCCAAAGTATCATATTTACCTGCTAACTCTAAATTTAATCTAACTATTAAATCTAAGGTTTCTCATAGAATATTTTTTAAAAGCATTTCCCACTTTTTCCTGCTTCTGAAGACAGTTCTACAAGGGGCTAATAAATCCTATTTAAAATCCAAATAGTGCCTCTAAAATAAAAAGCTTCATAGATGTACTCTATTGATGGATTCACAAAATGGTAACAGAGCAACAAAACTCATTCATTCACCAATATTATGTTCTTTTGCACTCTCTCTTGCCTTTATATACTATCATGAACAGTTACTTCAGCTTAGAATTAGAACACTCTTAGTTCGAGCTGATCTCAGTTTAGATGTTCCTTCCTCTAGGAATCTTTTCATGACTCTTCCAAATACTAGAAACTTATGAGAGAATCCTTACTCTCCTCAAAATATAGGACTTGTGCAACTTGTGCAAGGCCTATCAGAAGAATCTAAATGTTTAATGTTTGTAATATGTTTCCATAGTATCCTATATTTCTCCTCATAGTACATACTTAGCACGCACTGTATTGAATTCACTTATTTTTTTCCTTTGCTAATCTTATAAACGCTATGAAAGAAGACCTGCCTTTACTCTTCACTGTTACATCCCCAAAGCTCAGTGCAAAGCCTGACACACATTGAGAACACTGTAAAGATATGGATGGAAATGATAGATAACCTCAAATAGAGCATACACAAAAACTCTCATAGTGAAGTTCTGACTCAGGACAAATACTTGAATTTTGGAGAGCTCTATAAAAACAAGAGTAAGCCAACAAAAGTACCAGAAATCAGGGAGATGTAGCATATCTAAACTGAGTATTTAGAGGATACCATTAAAAAATGTGAGAAATAACAGCAAAACTTACAAAGACCATTCACTAGTAAGTAAATCCATAAGCAAGATGGAAGTTGTACCAGTTGTCCCAATTTTTAAAAAAATTAATAAAGCCATCTCTTTTGTGAAGGAAGTCATAAAGCAGAAATAACAAGAACTCAGAACAAAGATGGTGAGATAGCAGAGGAAATAATGTGTGAGCTGTTAGAACTTGGGAAAGAAGTTAGAAGGAATATAAACAATCCCAGAAATGAAGACAGATTTTGAAGGAACACAAAGAACAGAAACTGATGAAAATATAGTAAGTGACAGAGTAAGTACAAATTTGTGTCAAACATGAAGAAATGGAGTTAAAGAAAGTTGAGAAGAGTCAGAGAGACTATATTTTAAAAGACAAGCAAAACAAGCTAATACATGCATAACTGGAGTTTCCAAAGGAAAAAAATGACAAAAATCTATAATATTTAAATATTTCATTCCAGAAAATTTTCATTTTCTGAAACTGGAAGAGCACATCATAGCTAGCTAAAAGTGAGCCAAAATGACCAACACTAAGCTATATTCCAGTCAAGTTATTAAACCTTAACAATACAGAAACATGTAGGAGAAAGGGGGGGAAAAGAAGAACAAGGCAGGCTTCAAATTTCTCTGCAGCAGCAGATAATAACAGAATAGAGTGGAGCAACATCCAAAAGATCATCAGAGAAAGAGAGAAAAGCACAGGGTTTATTATCCAGATAAATGTAACATACAATAATTCTAGAAGTATTGTTTCCATGAACTTTCTTGAGGATCTACTTAGAAAACTGTTAGAGAAATCATTAAAAAAAAAAAGTCAGTTAGACTGAAATCATCTAATTATAGAATTTAGACTAAAATAAAAATGGAGATTAAAGTGGTTTGACCACACAATTTCTATTTTCATTGCTCTTTATTTCCTCCTGCATCTTTGAGTTTCCATCTGGAAAAGTTTTTCTGCTGCCTGAATAAACCCTTTAGCATTTTATCTGGTGTGATGTTACAGATGACAAATGTTCACAGTTTTTGTTCAGCCAAAAATTTATTAACTTCACTTTCATTCTCAGTGAATTTTTTCACTCAGTAAAGGATTTCCAGTTGGCATTTTGAAGTTACTAGTCCATTACCTTTAAGATCACATTTTTTTTCCTAGCAAGAAATCACCTGCCAGTGATTATTGCTGCTTTCAAGATAATCTTTTTTTTGTTTAATTCATCTGCACTTGACATTTTCTTACATCTTTTTTAATATTATGTTCTTTCTCTCAACAATCCTACTTAAAGTAGAATGCCTCACTTGTGTACCTCACACTCTCTTACCTATTTTCAGTCTTGACCTGTCCATGCTCATTCTGGGTATTTTCTTCTGACCCATATATTAGTTCATAAATGCTGTCATCATCTATAGCTAATATACTGAGAAATCTTTACCAATTATTTCTAAATTTGGTTATTATATTTGTTGGTCCTAAAATTTCCATTTTTTATGGTGTCTAGTTCCCTATCAAATTTTTAAATTCATATATTGTCTCCTTTAACACAGTAAACTTGTTATTTGGGGGTCTCTGATGGCTCCATTATCTGGAGCCCCACAAGTCTTTTCCATTGCTAATTTCTGCTGGGTTTCTTTCACTCAATCTCTTCTCCTCATGCACCTTGATAACTTGAATAATTTTTATTATGTTACCATTGTATTTGCAAAATTGATTATATAAATAATTTTATTTGAGGTTTAAACTGATGTCAGCTTTTACCAGAGGTGATTTATCTTTAGTTTCTGCTAGGGGCAGTATAAACATGGGATTCTCTTTATCCACTCCTAGAAACTGAAATGGTCCAGAGCTGACATCAGTCTCTATGATGGCCTTTCTATATCCATTTCAACCTTCTGCCTAGGCTGTAGCTCTCTGAGAACGCTCTTCAAGGATACTGGCATTCACCAGAGCCAAATCTCCTTCATAGGCTTTGGACTCCAATTTCTGCTCCCACAGAAATCTGGAATAAATTTAGAGTGGATTCTTTTCTGACACACTGCACGAGTAATAATTATAAGCAAAAATTTAACTGTAAAAAAATAAAGAAATTATAGAAGTACTGGAGGAAACTATGGCAAATTCACATATAAACTTGGAGTGGGAAAGGATGTTCAAACCATGATTCAAAATCCAGAGTTCTCCAAAAAAATTTCACAATTTGTATGGAAACACAAAAGACCCTGAATAGCCAAAGCAATCTTGGGAAAGAAAAATGGAGCTGGAGGAATCAGGAATCCCTGACTTCAGACTATACTACAAAGCTACAGTAATCAAGACAGCATGGTACTGGCACAAAAACAGAAATATAGATCAATGGAACAGGATAGAAAGTCCAGAGATAAACCCACGCACATATGGTCACCTTATCTTTGATAAAGGAGGCAAGAATATACAATGGAGAAAAGACAGCCTCTTCAATAAGTGGTGCTGGGAAAACTGGACAGCTACATGTAAAAGAATGAAATTAGAACACTCCCTAACACCACACACAAAAATAAACTCAAAATGGATTAAAGACCTAAATGTAAGGCCACACACTAT
>NC_041218.1:26718221-26748465 GCF_002837175.3 Physeter macrocephalus
AAACCATAATTCAAATAGAGTCATGTACCAAAATGTTCATTGCAGCTCTATTTACAATAGCCAGGACATGGAAGCAACCTAAGTGTCCATCAACAGATGGATGGATAAAGAAGATGTGGCACATATATACAATGGAATATTACTCAGCCATAAAAAGAAACGAAATTGAGTTATTTGTAGTGAGGTGGATGGACCTGGAGTCTGTCATACAGAGTGAAGTAAGTCAGAAAGAGAAAAACAAATACCATATGCTAACATATATATATGGAATCTAAAAAAAGAAGAAAAAATGGTCATGAAGAACTTAGGGGCAAGACAGGAATAAAGACGCAGACCTACTAGAGAATGGACTTGAGGATACGGGGAGGGGAAAGGGTAAGCTGGGACAAAGTGAGAGAGTGGCATAGACATATATACACTACCAAATGTAAAATAGATAGCTAGTCGGAAGCAGCCCCATAGCACACGGCGATCAGCTCAGTGCTTTGTGACCACCTAGAGGAGTGGGAGGGAGGGAGACGCAAGAGGGAAGAGATATGGGGACATATGTATATGTATAACTGATTCACTTTGTTATAAAGCAGAAACTAACACACCATTGTAAAGCAATTAAACTCCAATAAAGATGTTAAGAAAAAAAAATTCCAGTGTTCTCAAAGAAAAGATTGATAACTTTCACTACCAAAAAAAAAAAATGTGGGCTTCCCTGGTGGCGCAGTGGTTGAGAGTCTGCCTGCCTATGCAGGGCACAAGGGTTCGTGCCCCGGTCCGGGAAGATCCCCACATGCCGCGGAGCGGCTAGGCCTGTGAGCCATGGCCGCTGAGCCTGCACGTCCGGAGCCTGTGCTCCACAATGGGAGAGGCCACAACAGTGACAGTCCCGCGTCCCGCAAAAAAAAAAAAAACAAAAAAAAAATGTGCATGTCAAGAAATGTCATAAGTGAACTCAAAAGGCAACCCAGGAAAAATATTTGTGATTCTAATACAGACGAAGAACAACTCTTGCTAGAATATATAAGTTGCTAAAACTACATTACAAAAATAATGATGGGCAAAGGTTATGAAAGGAAAAGGAAATGCAAGTAGCTGTTAAACACATAAACAGATGCTCAAACTTATCTATAATCAAAAAAAATAAACTTACTTTGAGATGCCATTTGATCTTATCATATTTGCAAAAACTGAAAATTTGAGAAAACAGACTATGAAGAAACAGGCATCCTTATATACTGCTGATTGTAATATGTATTGGTGCAATTCTTATGAACAAAAATCTGGCAGTAACTATCAAAATTACAGAGAACTTTGACACCACAATCCAACATATGACATATTTTTCAGATATGCTTCCAGAAGTAAAAAAATGATATAGATGTACGTACTTATTCATTGCAGCATATTGACTTATAGCAAAAGCTTACCTTTGTAATATCAAAATATGCATCAACATGAGACATATCAAATAAATGATGGTATGAGGACCTAAATAATTGTTTTTATTTTCATAGATATACCATAAGCCTAACATCTGTAATGTATATTATTATTATATATAAAATTTAAATGATTATTAATAATACACACTAAAATGAAAAGCACAGTAGCATAAATTAACACAAACCCTATAAAGTAAGAAATGAAATAAAGTAAACAAAGGTTTGTGTTCCAAAATGCAACTGGATAAGCATTCCAACTGACTTTGTAGATTTCTGTAAGGACAGGAATAAAAAGGGCTTTGTCAAGAAAAGAGGAGAATGAGAAAGTTATTCTACTGGAATATATCATCCGACAATGTGTTTTAGAATATATGAGTGGTATATTTTATAAGCCTTTCAACAACAGAAAATAACTCTTGGTTGCCTTCAGAACTGAATGACAAATTGGCTGGAAATAAAATTCCTAGATCAAAATCTTTTTCCTTCAAGCTTCCACTGAAAGGCCCTTTGTCACACCTTACTATAGACTAGGTTATACACACACACAAATACACCTTGCATTTTACCTTTTGTTTTAGTATCATATATGTAATTTTCCCCACCATCCTATAAACTCCATGATAATAGCAACTGTGATTATTTTATTTGCCTCTTATTCACCTAGGTTTGTGTTCAATGTAGAATAAGTGTAAAATAAATATATTTTAAATGAATAAATGAGCAAATGAGTAATGCAAAGAAATATAGAAAGCCCCTATCTGAGTTGCTTCATTTTCTTCCAGCATTTACCATTTGAGCAAAGGCATCTAAGGAAAGGCAAATTGTGCTCTGTAGTAAATAAGCTGTGTATTCTAAGTTCATGTTTAAAGGATTTTTTAATCCTCTTTTGAGTTTGGTAAAAATATGTCTATGCGTGAGACTTTATTTATAGTCTGTACCATAGAACTTTTTTTCAGTTGTAATCATTTGGATTCAAAATTTAAATACCCCTATTAAAATGTAATTATGTCAGTCAGTAATGCAAGATCTTGGGCAAAAATGTGAACACAATTATAGCTAACACAGAGTATTTCCCTTGTACCAGATACTCTTCCAGGGGATTCATGCATAATAACCAATTTATCCCAAATTTACTCTATGAAGGTGGGTTAATTATATAGATGAAGCATCTGAGATAACAAAGGTTAAAAAAGTTGTCCAAAGGAACGAACCATTTGGGAGTGAAGAGATTCTTCTTGATGCTTAAGATAAACATCATCTACATGTATGTAGAATATGTATGCATATGCATAGAACAGACATGCAGAAAAAAGTTAGCAGAGGTTACTTCCAGGGGGCACTGGGGAGGAATAAGGATCTACAGTGAGAGGGGGATTGATGTTTTACCATAAACACCTTTGTACTGTCTGAAAAGTTTACTATGTGCACATGTTACACTTTCAGTTTAAAAATAAAAAGAGGGTAAATACTAGCTATCCTGAATTTGAGTTATTTATGCTCCACTTGGCAAGGGATGTCAAATGAAGGGAGGAAAGCTAAGGCCCAAATTGTCAATATCACAGTCTTGCTCATGGTCTGTCCTGTTTAACAGAGAGTATTTAGGGTACTTTACAAACAAAAAATATGTAGTTTATATATGTTATAAATATACCTTTGGGAGAAAATATATTACATATATAGTTTGTTCCCCTTTACTTGAACTGTTTTATGTATTAATCCATTTCAAAAGGCCACTGTTAAATATATGCAATATATCAGTATATCTATGCATTAGTCGCTTTATTTATTAATAGAATAATTTCACTAGCTACATGTACTGAGATGCAGAAGCAGTTCTTTGAAAATAGCACTGGCTTTTTGATCCCCATAATTCCAGTCTTGTAATCATTCAACATCAAATCAGTAGCAAATCTCATCATTTTCAAAGCTATGCTGAGGTGGTTTGATGAGACATCAATCTAAGATATTGTTTCAGTTGTCAGGAAAAACACTTGTAAGGAGAACTAGTCTATTTGTCTGTTTCAAAATGAGCTTTTTTAAAAAAGGCTGTAATCTGAAAGATGAGAAACGAATGACAGAAGACAAGACTGAAAGTAGGATGAGCCACAACTGTTATTTTGCCTTCAGCTCAATCAGACTCACCAAAGAAATAATAATTCAGACACAGGACAGGATGGGGTGGGGTTGGCAGTGCTTTCTTCACTTTTGAGATAAATACAAGCAAGCAAAGACCTTGAACCTTAAGGAAAGCACTTAATCTCTATTTAGAAATACATTTTAAGTAAATATCTATTTGATGTAAAAAGGATCACATCACTTGGAGAGAAATGTCAGCAATAATGGCTGACATGTAATAACACATTCCAACCAACCTTGCACTCTACATTCATTATCCCACTTAATATCCCATTTTCTATAGGTTCAAAATTATGAAACAAGTGCCACAAGGGTAAGTGACTTATTCAAAATAAAACACCCTAGAAACAGAAGAGGAGAAACTCAAATCCAGGATTGTCAATTCTAAGTCCAAAGTTGAGCACACACAGCACTTATTCACCAAATATTTATTTCACTCCTTTCTGCTAGGTGCTCTACAAAGACCTTGGGATTCAATTCTCTGAAGGAGTTTACTTGTTAGTGGGAGAGATTAATGGTATCAAGTTAACTAACATTTTTTAAAGTTACATTTTGTGATAAACTGTATGATGGAAATGAAGAGTGAGCTGTGGTTAAGACTGAGGTGAGGTCTTTCAGTGGAGGGTCAGGGAAGGGTCTCAGAGGTTGTGGCATTGAGCGGAGCACCAAAGTTCAGAAGAAGCTGCTGGTGTAGGGCAGGAGAAAGGACATCAGAAACAGAAGAAAAACCAAAGTCCAAGGTTCTAAGAAAAAACTTCACCTGTCTGTGGAACAGAAAGGAGGCCAGTGTTCTGGACTGTGCAACCAGAGGGAGAAGTCTACAGAGAAGGGAACAGGGCCAGATTATTTAAGACTTTGTAGATCATGAAAGGAGTTTGAATTTTATTTTTAATAAAACAGGAATTCACTTAAGGAGTTTAAACCAGAAAATAACTCTTATCTAATTTTAATTTACATTTTTAAATGTAAAATTTGCTTGGCAAATGACTAGATAGTGGTACTATTTACTTAAAGTGATTGTATAACTTATACTTGAACAAGGATAGTTTTGAGAATGAAAGGAGGCCTTACTAATAATTACACCATGACAACAGATCTAAACTAGGACTGTTCCAGGTGTATTAGTTGTCTTTTGCTACATAGCATTCTACCCATTGGATTTAAGCAACGTTTATTTAGCTCATGATTCTATAGTCAGTTAGGAACATTCTGTGGTCTGGGTCTGCTTAGCTTAATCCCTCTGGACTCAGGGAGAATGAAGAAGGGCAGTTGGTGGCCAAATGATCTAACATGGCCTCTGGATCACTCTAGACTCACATATCTGGCTGTTTTCCATCAGGGATATGGGTGCAAATGTGCCACTGGTCTCTACTTATCCACCAGGCTGGCACACCCACATGGTGGCAACAGAGTTCTACAAGCCACAAAGGTGAAGCTACAGGCCCCCTGAGGTCTAGGCTCATAACTCGTATGACTTGTAACCTCATCATTTGTACTACATTCAGTGTATCAAAGGTCACAAGGCAAGCCCCAGATTTAAGGGATGGGGAACCAGACTCCACGTTTTGGTGAGAGTTACTGTAAAGTGTTGTGGCCATTTTGAACATTTGTCAGCTCTTAAGTTGATAGTTTCAGAGGTTGTGTAAGCTAGATATTCTGTGTTAGAATAACCCTTTAAACCCTCCATAAACCATCCATATACTCAGAATGAAGTAGGCATCTTTAAAGCAGATGCTTAAATCAGATATATTCACTGAGAATACTGGTCAAACATAGAAGATATTTGCCCATTCATGGTTCTATGCCTCCTGGGTCACTCAAGCTGCCTCTGAGGCAAAATACTCTCACAGCCCAAGGATTCTTACCCTTGATGGGACATGTTGATGGCACTTGAAAAATTAATGACCACAACTAGACAATTAATTGTCTATAGCTTTGCCAAATTAAAGAAATTCAAAGGACTCATGGTAAAACTCAGAGCAATAGGAAGGGTGTGCAGGTCTCATAACCTCACATGTTCTTAGCTTTAGTCCTCTTCTGGTATACTCATTCCCTCCTGCCTAGGTGCAAGATCTCCATTAGTCCACACTGTAACCAGATCCCCACCTCCTCCAACATCAAGTGAACTCCCAGTGGACCAAGATTTTACATAAGTCTTTATTTTAAAAAGCTTCCCAGAGTATCTTGATGAGCTGCCAGGTTTGGGAACCACTGATGTTATCAACAAGTTTATAATTGAACCTAGATTCTCACTTAATCTTGCTCCAAATGATATCTGTGTTTTCTTGGAACTAAAGAAATCATAACTTAGAAAACTTAGAAAATCATTATTTTCTAAGAAGAGACAAAATATTATTTCGATTTCTTTGAAATAATTTACTAGAAAATTTTGCATCACTAAATAAAGAAATCCTTCTTAAGGGCAATATATCTCAAATTTCAGACACCCGGTTCCTGTAAATTAGAACAGTTTCTTAGGGATATGGCTGGCAGATGCTACTTTTATGAGTGAATTTTCAAGACTGGTACATTATTCTCCTGAAAAAATTTCTGAAATGCATAAAAATGAACAACAGCAACTACAGAGCATATAGAAAATTCTCCTCAATCACACCTAAACTAATGGAGAGCAGAATCGGTGCAAAGAGCAAGGTTTGCTATTTCTTCCCTTTGTGTACACCAAACATTGTTAAAGTAATAATAGTAATAATGGCTATAATCATTGAGTCCTACACTACAGCCTCCACAATGCCTTTCACTAAGCACTGTACTTGCATTAGTCTATTTAATCTTTACAAAATCATGAGGTAGGAGTATTATCACCCTTTTAAAGATAAAGAATCCAGAACGTAAGAATGTTAAGTAACTTGTCCAAGTCACACAGCTGGTGATAGAGCTGGGATGAGACCAAGGTCATCATATTCCAAAACCCAAAAATTCAGCCATTACTACAACCTGCCATAAAGTAAGACAAAGGGGTAGAGCAAAGGCAGAGACGGTGATAAGAAAGCTGAAAACATGGTCATGATTTCTCAACATATGCTGAGTAATAACTACAAATTTGTCCTCCAAACTTGAGATTCTCCCAATCCACAATTTAGGTAAATATATAACTACTCCCAGGGGAAAATGAACAGAGCCTTATGTTCTATTACTATGTTCATCTTCTAGTCCTTTGCTCTTAAGAGAACATTACTAAACTAAAATGTGGGGTTTTTTTTCTTTTTTAGGGGGAGTATTGTTTGTTTTTGTTTCTATATCATATTCATAATTGTCAGTGAGATGAAAGTTTATTTTGTGCTTAATCAATAAAAAATAATAGCATCCAAGGGCTGCCCACCAAGAGAACAAAAGTCACTGGTGGAAATTAAGTGGTAAGTCCAACTGAATGGGTCCAATAAAAAGAGGCAAATAGGAAGCAATGCAAGTCCTCTCCCATATACCATTATATGTCTCTTCCTACAAGAAAAAGGACATTTCACCAATTTGCCAAGTAGGTCAGGAATTTTCACAACTATGAAAGTAAAAGTTAGCCATATATGGATTATTCCTAGGAATAATTTTGCTTGAAAGTGATTTATGTCTCAACTAGTAGTAAATAGTCAGTGCAGATCATCTGAACATAGTTTGCACTGTAAATTTTTGCTGAAAAGGCTTTCCAAATGATTAGTAAAGACTTTTAAATATATCATACATTCATATATATCTCTACTTCTTTTTTTCTTGTTATTATTTATCTTCTAAGTGAGAATTTGTCTTTCTAAATTTGCACAGCAAATACTTTGTTTTATTAGATATATTCCAAAGAGACATTGTTTCCAGTAAATGGAATATTTAATATTATGTTTATCTATCATGTATCTTTGTTTTCTCCTGAATGTTATACACAGTTTCTCTGCTATTATTATTGTGTAAGATTTTGATTGAATTACGTTATTAAGAACTGCCTAAATTCATTTTAGGTACAGTTTAACAAATCAAATTTAAATGTTTTGTAGATACCATAAAATTCCCCTGACTCAGTGCTGCATGTTGGCTTCAATTACTGAACTGTATCTAGATGTGAGTCAAGAGAATAGAACCATATATTTTCCGGGAGTATGCTCTCAATTTTATAACCCCTCCAATCTCCTTCTATTTTCAAGACCAAAGGAGAGGTGTGACGGGAGGTGCAGGAGCATTTGACCCAAATATTAGGTGTGTAGAGAGAGACCTGTGCCTATGTCTTCGCAAAGTAAGGAAGGGTGACATTTTATCATAAACAAAGAACTCCTGAAATTCATCAATGCTGCGAAATCTGAGAGTGAGATGGCAGGTCCAGAGGTGATAGGAAAACTACACGGGTCTTAACAAAACTTATAACAGGACATTATCTTTCTTTCCAAATGCTCAGTTTAAATTAGTTCCTCATAACTGATGTAGAAAATAAAGAGAAATATATCTTTACCCTTCAAACAGCTTGATAAAATCTTACATCTGTAGCTAACCAGAGTGTTCAGGTATGTCAGGAACCCCACTTAAAAGAAGTAAATAAGAAGCGTATCTACACAGCCCATCTAAAAAAATCCTAAAAATTTGCTTTGTGGAGCTGAATGGCTAAGATGAGCTGTTATATTAATCAAATTACATAAGAAATGGCCAAATGTGTATTTTGTGCTGTGTGGAGACAGACACTAGCAATCAAAGCTAGGGAGTTTTAATGAGGAGACTTAATTAAGACACACATCTTCAGAAACATGAGTCTTTGAGAAAAATCACTGCCAAACTCAGTGCTAATTAGCAAAGATTGGGGATTCAGAAAATCTGGCTGTTAGAAAAAGTATGCTAAAGAGTAACTACAGAGTACTGCCCACAGAGTATATTGTTGGGGTTCTGATCCTATGACAGAAACTTGTAGATCTGGGCAGCAACAGGTCTTTGAATGATACCCAGCCAGACCTCCCCACTAAGAGCAGAGTTCCTCCAAAAACATCCTGACACCTGGGAACCTCAAAACCAGAGACCAAGGACTCATTACATTCTTTGGCTATCCTTTCAATTTTTGAATAGCTCAATTTAATTGGAAGTATTGTCTTCAACTGAGCCAAATCTGTCTCTCTGAGATTTTCATTTACTGTTTAATTCTGGCTCTCTGAAATTATCCAGATGAAGTCTAACCCCACTTCTCCATACCTCTATCTGTTATGTTTTCCCTTTTCTAGCACGACAGAATTCCCTGTTGTTTCTACCGTCCCTCATATAACCCTGCTTCAGACCTTACCACCATCTGGGTCAGTCTCTTCTGAAAAAGATCCAATTGCTGTTTTTCTTAAAACTGTGGTGCCTCAAAATGTAATCTATCGAGTGTGTCTCCAGTCCTCTGGATTCTAGAATTTTGTAATTGCTACCGAAGTTTGCATTAACATTTTGGCAGTTACAACACACTGTTGGCTGATTTTGAACTTGTAATCAACTAAAACACCTGTCTTTTACTTATGAACAGCTATTGAGCCAGGTTCCTCTATATTTTGTACTCCACCAGTTGATTTTTAAGTCCAAATCTGTTTCATTCTTACTGAACAAATGATCAATGTTCACTTGTAGAAAAATTAGAAAACGCAGCAAGATAACCAAGATAAGCAAGAATATAAATTAAGTATAAATCATCCCTTTATTCCAAACATTTGAAGACAACTGCTATCTACATTTTGGTAAATACTTTCCCAACTGCCTTTTCTATGCATACATATGCTGATTGTTGGATATTTATGTGAATTTTTGTATACACACACAAAATATAATTAGATATACTCTTATGATCTACCCTTTTTCTAAGTTGCACTTTGTAAATATCTTTAAAATTTTAAGATACATATTTATTCATCTATATTTTCCTTTGAAATAGCTTCACAATACTCCAGTTTTAGATGTAACATTGTTCCAGGTACTATGGCTATGTAACAAACCACTTCAAACTGTAGTGACTTAAAACAACATTAATTTTGCTCACAAATCTGCAATTTGGAAGCGCTCAACAACTCGTCTGCTCTAGTTAGAATCAGCTGTAGTGGCTGAAAGGCTGGAGGCTGGAATCATCTGAAATCTCCTTCACTTATATGACTAGTAGACGCTGGCTGTCGGCAGCAATCTTAACTGGGGCTTTCTGCTAGGACACCTAAAGATGACCTTGCCATGGGGTCTGGGCTTCCTTACAAGCTGGGTTTCAAGGAAGAAAAATCCCAAAGGAGAGAGAATCAGGTGGAAAGTCATATTGCCTTTAAAAGTCATCCAATTTCACTTTCATCATATGTTATTCAGTGAGGGAGCCACAAAGTCCTGCCTAGGTTCAGGGGAGGGGAAACTGTAAATGGGGGACTGACAAAGCTAAGGAAGAGCATGTGGGACTGGAAATATTGTTATGGCTATCTTTGGAAATCACTATCGCCACAGCCATAATTCACTTCACCTACTTAATACTGTTTAAAATGTCCACCATTATAAAAAATGCTTCAACACAATTCTTAAATAGACATTTGTATTTACACAATTATTTCTGTAGGATATTCTGAGAACAGTGATTACAAAGTTTAAGCACATTTTTAAGGCTTTTGATAGATATTGGCAAATTGCCATACAGGAACATGAATGGCAATTTAGACCCCAATCATCAGTGTACGAATGGAAAAGCCCATTTCTTAACTCTGGCTTAAACACTGCATATTATCAGACTTCTTAGTATTAGCCAGTGCTATATTATTGTTATTTAAATTTGAGTTTCTTTGATTACTAGTACATTTGAACATTTTATACGTCTACTGGTTATTTCTTCTTAGAAATTGCTTTTTTCTTGGCCTTTGATCACTTTCCTTTTGATCTCTCTCTTTGAAGTATTTTTTAGAGAATTTTATGTATTAACATTAAACCTTGTCAAATATATTGCAATGCTTTTCCCGATTTCTTATTTGCCTATTATACTCTATGTAAAGTTCTGATGTTTTCCTGTTTTCAAAAGAATATTTATTTCTTAATAATGGTTTATTTGAAGTCTTCTTCAAGACCCACACCTACACAAAAATTCACGTATATTTTCTTCTAATACCTTTTTTAAGATTTAATTTTTATATAAAATCCTTAATAAATCTGAAATTTGGGTGTATGGGAAGAAGTAGAAAACTACATTTTTTTTCTAAATATCTCTTTCTTGAAAACTATTTAAAATTAATCATTTCTCCTATTCTTTATTTATTATTTACCATACACCAAATATATAAACATACTAGTTCCTAGTTTTTAAATTTTCTTTATGATTCCATTTATCTGTCTATTCCAACTTGTCTCTCAAGCTATTCTACCTATTTATCAATGTATTCTTATGACACTATTCTAGATACTGCTGCTTTATGGGCAATGATATGTAAACTTTTTTGTTTCTTAAAGCCAGTTGAGAATCTGATGGATTGTTTGGATTCTATACCTAGAAAAATGCACGTATGGGCATACACAAAACTGCTTTCATTGTTTCCTGCAATTATCCATCTCTGAGACCCATATAAGGGGACTTCATCTTTGCATATATCTCATGAATTTAACTCTGAGTATTTTATTCTTTAGACTGCTATTGTGAATGAGTTCTTTTTTCCATTTCATTTTGTTATATTTGTTTGTTGATAGCATATAGGAAAGCTGTTGATTTCGTTAAACAATTCTTTTTGTCCAGCCACCTTTTTGAATTCTTTCAAATCTAATTGTTGTCATTTTAAATCCTTTGTGTGTTCTATATAGACAATCAAACCATCTGCACTGAATATAAATGGGTCTTCTCTTTCCCAGCATTTAAATATGTTAGAATATTTAAAACATATATCTTAGCTAGAATATCTAAAACAAGGCTTAATAATAATGGAGATAAAATACTTCTATTTTTATTAATTTTTTAATGCATGAGTTAATGAGAATGCAACTAGAGTTTCACCTGGTTACATGTGCAAGATAAAAATTCTCCATTGTGTTCAATTTCCTTCTGTTTTTCATAAGTTTTTCTTCTATTCCCAGTTTATTAAACATAAATGCCTTTTCAAGTTTTTATTTAGATATAATTCACTTACCAAAAAATTCATCCTTTTAAAGTGTACAATTTAGTGGGTTTTAGCATAGCCACAAAATTATGCAACCATTACCATTATCTAATTCCAAAACACTTTGTCACTCCAAAAGGAAATCATTCCTTAGTAGTCACTCCCCATTCCCCACTTACCCCAGGCCCTGGTAACCACTAACCTATCTTCCATCTCTATGAATTTGCCTATTCTAGACATCTCATATAAATACTTTCTTAGTGAATTCAGCCCATTATTTCAAATCTAATGATATTTCTGAATTCTGATTCTACTCCAGATCATATTAGCTATTAATTCTGTACTGCTAGATGAATGTTGATAAATTTTATAAGTCTGCATCTTAAGTCATTAAAAAATGTCACAGAAATGTGCCAATTATTGTGCAACTTCTATGTAGGAATCTCCTGTTACATTGGTATAACAAGCTAAAAATTTACTCATCTTTAGAATCATCTTGTCTGCACGCCTGTATTTTGCCTAAAAAATTGTTAAGTGATTAGCTAAAAATATAACATATTGTTTCTGCTGTACCAGCCAAACCCTGCCAAATGCTGAAATTAGAGTCCTGGGGGCAAAGTTTACTCTAAGTCACTACGTATTACTCCTAATCAATGCACCTTGTTCTATATGTGAATAAACTATCTCTTTCATAACAAAAGCCAAACTCTTTTCTAAGTATTAACTACAAACCTAATGACCCACAGTTTTTAGAACAAAATTTTTAAAAAAATCAAATTGTTATTTTCCGTACTCTAAATTCTGTCAGTTTTCCCTTTTCCATAATACCTAAAAATCATAGACAATGGGCCAATTGCTAAATATCCACTTTAGTGTCTGCTTTGTAAACACCACAGCCTAGATGGATAAATGGTGAAAGGGAAAACAGTATAATTCACATCAATCTGCCAAGTTGCTAGTGGTTCTCGACCCACAGTTTATGAAACCTTCCATATTGAATTTTATTATATTCAGTACATCATTCCTCCTTCAAACATTTGATCACTATAAATTATTATGAAAGATGAAGAGTCATGGACTCTGACATGCATGGCATGAGCACAGGGAAGGGCCAAGGAATGGTCCCATGTAGCACTTCAGATCTTCAGGCCCCCTACCCTCAGACGGGGCCTAATGTCTGCTTCTGGGGCAGGGCTGGACCTGCCACCAGTCCCGCAGCGGGTATGGAGGCTCCTCTGTCCACACAAGCTCCTCTCACAGCCCAGTCCTTCAGGCCCCCAGTGCTGTCAGCTGCAACCTGGCATTTGGACAGAACTGGCTTCCCACCAGAGTGGGGCCTCAGACTCAGAAGCTATCCATCCTCTGGAATCAGTCTTTCTAATTCCTTCTTGTAAAAGAGCTTGACCTCCCAGCTCACCAGGCCTTTGGCCTTGTGTGGATGTGTGTATACATACATGTGTACTGTAGAACCAAAACAAAAATGAAATCACTTTTGTTGGGGAGAAAATGGAGTTGACTAATGCAGGCACATTAACGAAAAAAATGAAGCTTAACCTTACCTAACATTAGCTACAGGAATTTACATCTCTTCTCAGAAATTAGCAGAGGACGCCAGCCAATCCATAGATGCCAAATCTGTTCACACCATCTTTGGAATTCCTTGTTCCTGACTCAGCTACTCTGAGCCAAATAAGGAAGAAAGCCACCAGGCCTCAGCTGAAAAAGACAAATTCCGCATTTATCCCTTTAGTCCTTACTAGTCCCTTGTGTTATTTCACTTTCTTTTTTTTTTTTATTTTCTTTGTAATATCAATGCCTTTGTTACTGGTTTCTAAGAACTCATTTATGACTAAGGATGTTAACCATGTGTCATGCAATGCAAATGAAATGCTATGTTTTATTGCCATCAATTTACTACGGTGGTCTGTATTTTGGTTATGTATTAAAATATAATCACGTAGTGTTTAAAAACAAACAAACAAAACACCTTTAGTCAATAACTAACAGGGAACTTATTGCTCCCGCAGCCTTGGGTTTCCCGGTTTTGCAGGTCGTAAGCCTTGCAAACAAACTCATCTTTCTACTTTGTTTTACTCAGTGTGCAGAATTTGGTTTTTGACAATACATACCTGTGTGCACATACGGGCCAGAACAGAGGTCCAAACTCACTGACGCAGTCCAAGACCCAAAAAAAGAAATGACAGAAAACCTTCCTCCAAAATGGGGAAATTGGAAGGGCGTCGGCGAGGAGACCTTTCCGCACGATGTATTGTCGCGGTGAATGGAAGACACACACCCTGAACTTTCGCGAGAAGTAGGAAGTATCGCGCCTGCGCACTGCAGTAGCTCCCGCAGGCTTTCGCAGGTTCCCTGGCGGTTATGTGATAGAGGCAGTCAGTGTGGAGGCCACTGCACCCCCGGGGCCTCGCCACTAGGAGCAGCACCTTAGCCAGCACCTCGGAGATCGAAGCCGAGATGGCTCAGACTAAAAGAACAAGACCACAGCACACCACTTAGGGCTGCTTAAGGCTCGCTCTGGTAAGCTTCGCGGAGAACTCATTACTCGAACAGGTGGTGGTGCTGGTGAGCCGGAATGTTTTGTTGTAGCCAAGACAGATGGTGCTCGAATTGGGTTTGTGGGCTTTCTAACTATGAGGAAGTCAGCTCAGCTCAGTAACTTGGCAGGGGTATATTCTGAGGTGGCAGCCTGAATTCACTACTCTAACCACTGTGCCCCGTGTCATCAGATACAAAGGGGCCAAGATCCAGCTCCTGGATCTCCCAGGTATCATTGAGGGTGCCAAGGATGGGAGAGGCAGAGGCCGTCAAGTCGTTGCAGTGGCCCGAACATGTAACTTGATCCTGGTTGTTCTGGATGTCCTGAACTGTGGAGACATAAGAAGATAATTGAAAATGAGCTGGAAGGCTTTGGAATTCACTTGAGCAACACACCCTCTATTATTGGTTTTAAGAAGAAGATAAGGGACGCAATCATCTGAAAGCCTCTTGCCCTCAGAGTGAGCTGGATGCTGAAACTGTGAAGAGCTTTCTGGCTGAGTACGAAATTCGTAATGCCGATGTGACCGTCGCGATACCACAGCTAGTGACTTCATTGAAGTGGTGGAAGGAAACAGAGTTTATATCCCCTGCTATCTATGTGTTAGTTAAATAAGATTGATCAGATCTACACTGAGAAATTGCGTATTGTCTATAAGATGCCTCATTGTACCCATCTCTGCCCATCACTGCTGGAATTTTGATGACTTGTTGGAAAATATCTGGGAGTATCTGAAACTAGGGAGGACTTAGATCAGACGCAAAGGCCAGTTCCCAGATTACACATCCCCAAGTGTTGTTCTGCCTTACCCCAGAACCACGGTGGAGGATTTCTGCTGAAAATTCACGAAAATCTTATCAAAGAATTTAAATACGTTCCAGCCTGTGGTTTCTCTGTGAAACACAAAAAAATGGTTAAAGCCATATGTTGGGGGATGAGGATGTCATTCAGACACTGAAACCTTCCTCTTTCTCCATCTGCTAGGCCAACCACTGCAGCTTTCCAAATGACCAAGCATCCTACCCCAAACCCCTTCTGGCTTTGGATCAAGATTCAGGAGGGAGATGGAAGCACCCAAACTGGCACTTCACTTAACTTCATGTCACCTTGTACTTTGAACTGCATAAAGGACCAGGTAGGAAAAAAAAAATGACCACATTCATTAGGATTTATTTGTTTATTTATTTATTTATTATTTATCTATTTGGGAATTCATAATTAAGGTGGTCATAGGATCATAAACATTTTTGAAATCTTGTTCAGGGCATCAGTATGCAAATCTGCAAGTATGTAAACAAGGACACTTTACCTGAGTTGAGGCTAATGAATGTTTAATGAATTCTTGAGTGACATAACCTTTCAGTGACAGTGCTCGCTGTGCTTTTCATGCTTGCATATAGAACACATCAGTAATTATTTAAACTTTTATCTTTCATCATTTAATTAATGGAAATAAAGACAAACCTGAATATATTCTATTATTGAAGAAAATGACAAAATATTATAACTACCAAAGAGAAAAATCATTTGTAAAAGCTCATTTTAGACCAATTTTGTTGTATTTTAAAATATCTGTATTTACAGAAATACATTAAGATAAATATAAGCTTTATAGCAACCTAAATATTTCCTCTTCATTTATGAGTATGATCGATAGGAGCTGCTACAAAACAGAAGAAAAGGTAAATCCTTAAAATATTCAATTCTAGAATGTGTCCATGACCTTCTGTGCCTTGTGCCACGTGATGAATTATTCATAGAACATTGATAACAGTGTGACATACAGTCATACACAGGGGATCAAATCATTGAGCTGGGAGAGGAAGATTGTAATTCTCCTTTTGGCTCCGCCATTACCTGTTTGACCCTGGCCAGTTTATTCATTCATTCATTAGTTCATTTATTCGACTCAACAAAATTTTAGGAAACTTCTCCCATGTGCTTTGCACTCTACCAAGCAATGGGATATAGCAATTACCAAAATGTCCCCAGGTTCATAAAGCTTACAGTACAGTCATTTAACCTCCATTCAAGTCATTTACTTTCTAGTCAAGACACATAATTTTTTTGGTCTCAAGTGTTCTTATTTATGAAATGAAAGAATTGGGTATTTGTAATACCCTATCAAAGACTCCTGAGTCTTCATCAGTAAAACATGCCTTCAGTCATGTTCTCCATAATGATTGTAGGTTGTCCTCAGTTATGCATACCATGT
This sequence comes from Physeter macrocephalus, assembly GCF_002837175.3. Taxonomy (NCBI): domain Eukaryota; kingdom Metazoa; phylum Chordata; class Mammalia; order Artiodactyla; family Physeteridae; genus Physeter; species Physeter macrocephalus. Next base: position 26,734,620 of record NC_041218.1, read on the forward strand.
TGCAAAATTCTTATGTGACCACTAGCAACTGTTCATTGAGCCAGTTGACACTTTTGCTGTACAAAAGTACATCAAAATACTTTGATGGTACATCAAATACTACCACGATATTCACTGAACAATGCACATGTCCATCCCATAATCATGACCTCTTTAAGTTCCACTCCTAACTCAGAGCGTTCCAACCAGTGTGAATGGGCTATGGGAGTGTGAGATGATAGCAATTCCCTCCAGCTATAGAAGAGTATGATAAGGGTGTGGTAGGCTAGAGCACCTGGCTTGTGGACTTCTAAAGCAAACAACCCTATCTATTGCCTTTTATGTATTGTATATGTATATCATTTTCTAGGTATACCATTATGTGAAAGAAATTGGGAATTATTACTCTAACCAATCAAGTTATAAAGTAAAAAATGCAAATATTACAATGTAGGTAAAGAAAAAAGTAAATTATAAGAGCAGAAGAAAATTAGGAAATAGTCACTGTCAAGTTCTAAAAAGTCTTTTAGAGCACCAAAACTCATTTAATATTATCTGTATAAAATTGGAACCAACAGATTTTAGGCTATTTCAGAGAATATAATACTGTACAGGAATATAACGTCGAATCTAAAGTAAGGAGTAAGCAGCGTCTTTGGTCAAAGGTCTCAAGCTATAAATTAATCATTTCAGTTTATGAGGCGGTGTCGCCTTCCCCTTTATTTAATATGTTTATAAATAATCATTCTCTAAAGGGACTATAAATAACCTCTATGTTTGTAAAGTTAAATAATATATACTACCAAATCTAAATTCCTGTGATTATGTCCCTGGAACCCTAAGGGATAATTATTTTTATAGCTTTCTTATTCTGACTTAAATATAAGTAAATGAATTAGATCAAAGCCCTGATTTCTATAAGAACTCCTGTTGGTTCTTATAGAAATACCATCCCTCAAGGTTCTCAAATCTGTCAACCTCCCCATTCACACAGCCACGGCCTTAAGTCTAGCTTTCATGTCTATCACCCAGTCCCCTTCCCCATTGTTTCCAGAATGCTTCTCTGTCCTCTGCAAGATGTTTTGAAGGATCCACTTCATTTGTAGAATTGGTTTTCACAGGAGGAATACACAACCTACTATAATCGCAAATTGTTTTAGGAGGGATTTGTATGTTTTTCAAGTGGATTTTCTTTAAAGGTAAATAACACTGGTCAGCTGAGTAAAGTCAGAGTTCCCTGATATGGCACCCAAGGTCCTTCTTGATATGACTTCAGCATTTCTCTTTAGTCTCATCTCCTACCGTCCGTACTGCAAATAACTCTAAACTGTCTACGGTTTCCCCCAAATATTGGTGCATCAAATACTGGTGTATTTAAACATGCCTTTCTTTTACCTGTAATATCCTCCATCTCCACTTCTCCCATCCTTCAATTACACTTCTCTGATCTTCACAGATAAAGTTTATCACTCCTCACTCCATCCATGTTTTAACATCTGCTGCTCTTACAACACAGAGATAAAAGTATGCTTATGTCCATCTTATCTGCTAGATAGGATCTTTTTGAGTATAGACATTGTGGATTTTATCTTATTCAACCAGCATAAGGCCAAGCATATTAAGTACACAATAAATATTTATTAAATTCAAGGAAAACCTTTCCCATAATGTTTGTCATGATATTCTCTGAAGCTTTAGAAGTCAAATTATAATTGAGGGTCCTTGAAAGATAATATGATATCAACCTTGAAAAAATATTTTCAACTCCTTACAAATTTTATAACATATAAATTCAGTGTAGTGAAGAAGAGATTTGAGGTTATAATGCCTGTATTCAAAATTCCTTATTCATGTCAGCAATGACTATGAAGCAGGCAGTGTGCTAGGTACTGAGATTGAAAGATGAATAAGGGTCACTAGAGGACTTCCCTGGTGGCGTAGTGGTTGAGAGTCCCCTGCTGATGCAGGGGATGCAGGTTCGTGCCCTGGTCCGGGAGGATCCCGTATGCCGAGATTGAAAGACGAATAAGGGTCACTAGAGGGCTTCCCTGGTGGCGTAGTGGTTGAGAGTCCACCTGCTGATGCAGGGGATGCAGGTTCGTGCCCTGGTCCGGGAGGATCCCGTATGCCGCGGAGCCTGCGCGTCCGGAGCCTGCGCTCTGCAACAGGAGAGGCCACAACAGTGACAGGCCCGCGTACCGCAAAAAAAAAAAAAAAAAAAAGAAAGGGTCACTAGAACCTTCAGTTCAAAAATATATCTGATTATGTATATTCATGAAGCCTACTCAGGCTTTTCTCAAACTTTTCTCAAATACTCATGAAAATAAAGGGAAAAATAATGGCTTGACATCATCAATTACTAAGATTAATAACAATCAATACCAGTTTCTGGAAGGAAATGAATGTGAACAGGTAATTTTCAAGGTTTTAGTTAATATTACACCGTGCCTTTGTTTCACGGTATACACTCAGCCTGCAGTAACATAGCATATGACTCAAGATTCTGAGAAATATTATTTTAGATCCAAATTCCCTACCTAGCCATAACAGGGAAGCCATGTCCAAAGGGAATTCCTGGCAGTGCTAGCTTATATCATCTTTTTAAAAAGAAAACAGTGTAAAGAGAGATTCTTGTTCCCAATATTTTCCAGGAAAAACAAGTGTCAGTATTTCTTCGGAATGCGATAACATGGGTCATGTGCCAATTTCAGAATCAGTCACTGTGGCCAAGAGAATAAATGAGGTAATTGGCCAGATTTAGGTTATATCTATGTGCCTGGAGGGAGAGCAGTAAGGGCCAAAGGTCATCCACACCTAAACCACACAGATTGAGAGTGGGCTCAAGTCAATGGTATAAAAAGAAAGAGAAAAAGATGCTGAAAATCGAAACAACGCAAGCCCCTTCTAGAATAAGAAGAGAGAAAACGTCCAAGTCAGTATTAATCTATGTTCTCCTTTCAGCATTATTCCTCCCTAAGAATGTGAAAACTATTGTAATACCGGGTACAGTAGATAGGGAAAATAGTGTCTTATAATAGTTATAAAAACAGGTTTAACCTCACAGACGCCATGGAAAGGCCTTGGAAACTCCCAGGGATCCATGAACTGCATTTTGAGAGCCACTGCTATGGATAATGCTTCTCAAATTTTGATGTCTATATTAATCTCTTGCAAATTCTGATGAACTGTAGATTGTGATTTAGTTGGTCTGGGATGAGGCCTAAGACTCTTCATTTCTAACAAACTTCCAGGCAATATTAATATGCTGCTGGTCCATGAATCACTCTTTGAGTAGCAAAACTTAAACAGTAAGGACATTATCAATTCACATGAAATCCGGAGACAGAGAATTCATGATTGGTTTACCATGTTGTTGTTTTCTCCCTATATATCTTTCTCTTTCTCTACACTGCCATCCACAATGTCAGTTTTGTTCTAAGACTGATTTCACCCTTCATCATGGGATGTCTTGTAAGAAGCATTTGAGCTTTATCCTTCCTCATTTATGTCCACCTGGTGAGAGCACTTCCCACCCTCAGTGAACCAAAGACTTGAGCTCATGTTCCTGACCTCTTAAAGCAGTTCCTGCAGCCAGAGAAAATGCCATGTGTGATTGGTTCAGAGGTGGGATACATGAGTCCTTCACTGTTTCGGGAGGAGATGGTTTATCCTAATTAACTGAAAAGTGAAATGGTGAGGTATAACATTGAGCCAACAAATTCTACTTCAGTTTAGCATAAAAAAATAAAGGGATGAATTGTATGACGTAAACATTAGGGAAAATGAAAAATAAATATGGAAATTACAACACCAAAAAAGAAGGAATAGGAAGGATGAAGAAATGACAGTGCTGAAGAAATAGATAATAATTAATTCCTATTAATAAAGTGCTGGAAAATGAAGAAGCAATGATTAAAATAATGGAGTTAGAACCTTTTTAATATTTAAGAAAAATGGGGTATAAAAATTCTCCAGTCAAAAAATCAGGAAAAGAGGGGAAATCACAGAAAATAAAAAATAAAAAGAGATGAGTGAGATTTATCTATTATAAACACAGACTTTCACATTACATTAAGATATTTTGCGTAACAGAAACTTTGTAAATAAAGCAACAGAAAGAGAGGGAACATGAAAAGAATAAAATGAAAATGTATGGCCAGTGTCACTGTCATAAACATATATATGTAAACATATACCTATAGTCATGAACATGTATATATGTAAGTATATATAGTCATAAAAATGTATATGTGTACAATTTTTCAGAAATGAAACATAAACCCAAAGTAATGAGTGGGTTGAAGCTGCAGTGATGCTGGGTATTCAAGCTAAAGCAGAAGGTGAGAGTAGAAAACATAATTCCTGTAGGATATGGGAAAATTAAAATTTTCCACAGTATATCTGGTAGCTAGAGTTAACAGAAAGGAAGATGAGAGGAAAGACTGCTGGAACTTGAGTCTGGACCTTTAAAAAAGGTCCAGAAAAGTTTGTGATTTTTTTACAAAGAGCCAAATAGTAAATATCTTAGGCTTTGCGGGTCTCTGTCACATATTATTTCTTCTGTTTTTGAACAACCCTTTAAAAACATAAAAATCATCCTTAGCTCAAAGGCCATGCAAAACAGCCTGCAATTGGCCTGCCAGCAGTAGTTTCTGGCCCGGCTTTATAAGAAGCTGTCAGCCTAGAAGAGGTGAGAGGACGGAGAAGCAGCCATGTGACCAGATACTAAGCCAAGTTGCCCCCATCCTGGAGGATGATCTGCACTAGCTCCAGTATCTCTTGTCACAGCACTTCTAGTTGCCCATCCAGCATCCCCACTCCCCTTCTTTCTTACTAAGATGTCCCCAATTTTCCTCAGCTAAAAAATATCCAATTAAAATAACTTGCCTTCTAAAATATAATATTAAACAAAAAATAAAATAAAATAAAATTACTTGCTTTCTCAGACTCCCTTGGAGGTAAAATAGTCACATACATATCACCAGCCAAGAAGATATATGGAAAGGGCTTAGTGGAATTTCCAGCAATTTTTAGACGGGTATAAGTATAGGAGACATGCTCCACTGACCTTCGCTCTTCTCACTTCCCTTTCATCCTCAATATCAAAAATGCATGTAGGTACAAGAGCTCTCTGGAGTCTTTGAGGATGAAAATCACATGGTAACAGTGGGGAAACTGAGGACTGGAGGAAGCTTGGACACATATGATATCAGGGGTAGCCTGCATCCAGATTTCTCTTTTGTGAGGAAAAAAAATGATCTTTATTTGACAAAACCATTGCAGTTGGCATGATCCATTGACCTTTTCTCTTTCCACTGATTCTGTTACAAAAGCCAAAAGCAATCATAACTGATGCATCATTGCAATACGGGTAGGGTGGGTTGAAACATTGTTATGAGACATTAGTAGGCTCTGGTCTGAAGCAAAGATCCAGGCAAAAGTAATAACAGTTTTCTGAATCCTCCAAAAGGAAAAGTGCAATTAAAAGAGGGGGAAGGGGATGAGAGGGACATATAGGTAGGGAAAGGGAGGAAAGGAGAGAAAAGGCTCAAAATGCAATCAAACTAGTCAGCATACAAAACTTAGAATGCTCATGAAGAAAGCCAGCCATCAGAATAAAAATCAGAACATGGATTTACTATATATTTTATTAGAAAAATCAGATAATAACTTTAAAAATAACAGTGTTTAGCTATTCACAGACATAAATGAAGACATAATATCCATGAAATGCAAATACAACTTGTGAAATGAGAAAAAGCAGAAATGACACAAAGACGTTCCAAAATGACATATAGTATGATAACACAGTTGTGAAAACACACAAGGTGATATATTCATTGTAAATAAGTACATGCGAAGTAATGGTATGAATTATATATAGGACTGATAAATAAATTCAAGTGAGTTGCTATATCTGGGAGAAGGGGAGAAAGGAAAATGTGATTGACAAATTGACAAGTGGTCTATTGAGATTTCAGTAGTATGTTATATGTTATATGTTATTTCACTTAAAAAATTTTAAATCAAGAATACAGGAATGTTTAGAATTGATAGAGCTTGCTCAAGCATACTTGAGAGTAAAGTTTTCTGTATATTTCAAATATATAGTAAGTTACTATAATGGTGGATACATGTCATTGTACATTTTTCCAAACCTATAGAATGTGCAACACCAAGAGTGAACCATAATTTAAATAAACTATGGACTTTGGGTGATTATGTGTCAATGTAGGTTTATCAGTTGTAATAAATGTTCCGCTCTGCTGGGGGATGTTGGTAATAGGGGAGGTTATACCTGTGTGGAGGCAGGGCATAAATGGGAAATCTCTCTATCTTCCTCTCAATTTTACTGTGTACCTAAAACTGCTCTAAAACAATAAAGCCTTTAAATATATGTGATATTTTAAAAGAAAAGATATTCTAGGATAAAAAACAAATAAAAGGCAATATCTATATTGCTTTTTCACAATATTTACATCAGAAAAATAGAATTAAAAGTAAAACACATTAAAAGAAATGAAATATATTTCATGTTGATATAGGGATTAATACCCCAAAAGAATATAGTAGTCACAAATGTGGATATACTTAACAACCTAGCTTCAAAACTTATTGAAAAAAGTGGTGGCACTACAGACAGAAATTGAAAATCCCACAATCACAGTGGGAGAAATTAACACACTGCTCAGATGTGAACAAACCAAGTAAACAAAACTAAATGAGGATACAGATTTCTTGAGTAATACGAATAACAAAATATTATCATAAATGTGTAGAAATCTGCAAGTAAAAGCAGGATTAACATATACATATAAACATTTATATTTTTAGACATCGACCATGTATTTGGTCTTAAAAATTGCCACATGATTAATGAATGTGAAAATATATTTGATCGCCATAGTAATTTACAAATCTCAGAAATGCATATTAAAATAATAATGATATCATCAAGTGCTAGAAAGATTATGAAGAAATGGGTACTTTTACTCACTGATGATAGCAGTGGAGAATTATAAAAAAGCAACTTTGCAATGCATTTTAACAGTGTCTATAATAACTAAAATGTACACATTCCGTGATTATTCAGTTAAACTTTTAGGTATTTATATTAACAAAACACTTTTGCATCCACATAATGAGATATTTGTTGCAGCATACGAAAAAACAAGCAATTTTACTAACATTTTCACTGGTAGAGAAATTGTAAATAAAATACAATATATACAACAGTTTTAAAAGTGAGTTAGATCTACATGGAGCATGGACTTAACCCAAAATATATTGTGTGAGAAGAGCGTGACCAAATTATAGGTATAAATCCCTTATTGTAAACATGCATTAAGTAAATGATTCTATATATTTTCTCTAGTATATCACAACAGGTGCATTCATAACATTCATTACATCTGGGAAGGAAGTAGATGACCAAGTAGGTTATAAAATTTCCAGTTTTCTCATTTTTAAGAGTATATTCATGCCATAACCTGTTGTTAAATCCATTTTTACATCAATATCTAAGACATATTCCTGCCTAAATAGTTGACCCTGAATCTAATAAGTCTTTAGAGCCAACTGCCAATTACAGGAAATATAAGACAAAAAAGAACAAGTTAAATGAACCACAAAGAAACAAACAAAAATCCAGAATCCAGTTGCTGAAAGCAACTGATTCCGTTTTTACAACAAGCCAATGGAATAAAAGGAGAAAAAGGGTGGGTGGGAGTTGGGGGAAGTAGGGTAGTGGGAAGAACTGATCTAGATTTTTCAAGAATCTTAAGAAACAACATTAATTTGACATATTCCTGTTAATTAAAACAAATTAGAGTAAAAAGACATTTTAGTGAGTCATAGAAATTTGAATATGGATAGTAGCAACAATAACAAAAGGGATAGATAAGGCAAATATGATAAATCTTGATCAGTGTAGAGTTTTACATAATAAAAACTTGAAAATTGTACCGAACGTCTAAAACAAAACTTGAATAAAGAATTTCATGTTCCTAGCTACAAAAGTAAGATATTATAAAGATGTTGATTCTTTCTACAATAATGCCATTCCTGTAAATATCCCAAAGGACTCTTTATCAAACTTGACAAAAATGATAGTAATTTTTTTTTCTGAAAGAATACTATAATGGAATAATATAATAAAGTAATATAAATGGAAGAAAATAACATAATTTTGAAAACCACATCAAATAATAACAATCTTAAACTTCCAGATATTATAAAATTATAGTAAATAAACTGTAAAGGGCATACATATAGAGAAACATTAATGGAACAGATAGAAAGTACAGAAACAGATTTCCTTAGCATTTTTCTAAAGTGGCATTTCTAATCCTTAGTATAAGATTGGATGATTAAACAACTCTTTTTGTAATACCTGGTCAAATTGTTAAGAAATGGTTAAGTTAAATCCCTTTCTTATACTATTTAGAGGAACAAATTCCAAAGACTTTCCAGTAAATTAAAAATACCCCCAAAATCTAGACATTACAAACAGAGGAAATTTAATACGGAGAATTGGTTTTTCCTATGCTGAAAAGCCATAAAGGTAATGCAAAGCGTAGCAGAAGCGGGAAGCTTTTATTACTCCTTTGTGATTGAAGGACAAAGGGTAGTAGCAGTATTACCAGGGCCCAGGATCAAATATAAAGGAGAAAAATACCAAGAAAATTTTGTTGTGTTAACTAAAACAGCAATTGTAAACTTTCATATAGCTTTTTAAAACTTTTTTTTCATTTATAAATCATAAAAATAATTTAAGAGACAATAAGATGGGAAATTTGTGCAGCATATACAATGAATTTAATATACAAGTAACTTTAAAGATAATTTGCAGAAGAAGAAATGTAAATAACATTTTTAATGTTCAACTTTATGTACTAGAAATAAAATAAGCCAAATGAAACCAGAGTTTAACCTGTAGTAGCTTGATAAATATCTAGCTGATTTAAAATCAATAAGCAAAAAAAAAAAAAAAAAAAAGAATGTAGACCATATGTTATTTTTGCAATAGTAGATGTACTTTTAGTTTTAAGGTTATAAATTTATTTACTCCTAGCAGAATATTGAAAGGGGTGAACTTCAAGCCCACTTTGTAAATATTACATTTGTGAAAATAGCATCTAATGTATAAAGGTAGTTAGAGTTGTTGTATAAGCATATGAATGGACTGGGGAAATATCTTTAATAATAGAAAGAAAATATCAAATAAAATTATAATTCTAAGGGTTGGATAAAAAGATTTTGAAGAATTTTCAGCTTAGTTGGAATTCTTACCACGTAAAAGTACTAAATCTGTGCCTGTTGTGAAAAGCAAAATATGTTTTTACGTTGTTTAAAATACCAATCAGAGTTCTTGACTGTAAACAAGAGAGTAGAGCTCTGGCCAACCTAAAGAGAGGAGGAATTTGTAAAAGGACTTAGAGATAGCCCCCAGAATCTGTTGGTATGCAGATAAGCAAGCTTGGAAAATAAGTAAAATCATGAGAGATCAAGGAGCACAGCAACTGGTTGCTTGGTGCCTTCCTGCTGCTCACTGCTACGACTGAACATTCACTTCTGTAACATTGGCCTCTCAGTACAGAGCCAGTACTCACGGTGTCACCTTCTTTGCCTCACAACCTCAAAGTTAAGTATCTTTATCTGTAGTATGAGTACAGTGGAGCTAGATCTGAAGCCTGTGCTTAACTGCCAGGGAGCCAGGAGTAGAACTATTTATTCCACTTTAATTTCTATGAATAAAGCCTTGCTTTCTATCTAGTTTCGAATCCTCCCAAATTGAAAAGGTATTTGAATGCTGGGTAGGCAAATATGGAAAACACTCAATGAAATTCACAGCTTTGGCTACCCAATGTACCCAATATACCTACATGCTCTCCTAGCCAAAGTCTCAACAGTTCCTACGTCCAGTTCTAGATTCAGTTTTTCTAGGTGGTGCCTATGCGTTTTTAGTACTTTCGGGATAGTGATTAGAAAGCTTTCAGGGTAGTGATCATATCTTCATTCCCAAGATCTAAACCATTAGTGGTTTTGCTTTAGAGGGTTGCAGCAGTCTTTCCTTAACTCCTCTCATTGGTCATTGCAAGTACCATGAAGGCGTCCCAGGGAATCAGATGAGTTTTGTCCATCCCCTCCCTGTTTCTACTATTTTCTCTTAATAGCCTAGGTCAACACTTCAGCAGTAGTAACATTCTTCTTTTTACCAGTGGCAATGGCACCAGTAAGTCTATTTAATCCAAAATACGTAAATATTCTATTGAGCAATGATAGAAGCTGTCTGGTGTAATTAACCTGCCACTAGGTAGCTGGTTGGACCACTAAAATATGGTGCTTTTTAAGAACCCGTACAGTATCCTGATCTGCCATAAGCTATTTGAGCACCGTTGGACCTATTGGGTCATAAGGGCTAAGAAGTAGAACTGCTTATGCAGTACACTTCTCCTGGTCTTGGTCCCACTAAAGGTGAGTAACCTTTCAAATCACCTGTTATATAATTTAGGTGAGCACACACACACGGTAAACTAGAAGCCCTATTAACCCATCTCCACTTTTTACCTACTTGCTCCTATGTATACATATACTTTTGTGCCCACTAGTTGAGTTGTTATCTGCTTGCCAAAATTCCATTGTATTTGTTCCAATACCTGTTTGTGTATGTTGTCTTTCTATCTAAAATTGCTTAAGTTAATCAACTATTAAGTAAACTAGTGAAACATGAATGTGAAAAGAAAGTTGATTCTTTAAAAACTAAGTTGAATGTATGGAAAGACTCAGTAAAATTAAATTCTTTAAAATTATGATCAAGTAGGTACAAGACAACAGTAAAAAGTAGGGAAAATCTATGTCTGTAAAGATCCAGGCACTTAAATTTTTTTGCAAGTACTTTGAAGTTCTCAGCCAGTTTAAAAGGTTTAACTTGAATGTGGTTATTTAAAAAGCACAGTAGTAATCTAAACAGAGAAAAAAAAAAAAACAACAGCCTTTCTTTACACAAAGGAAGCTTTTGTCCTATATCAAAATATTGATAACTGTACTTTTAATATTTATTTATTGAATTTTTGCCTTTTTGAATTACACAAAGCTATATTCTGTCATCAAAATAACAAGTGATCTAACAAGTATTATTCCTCTTTCTTACAGTAAGTGATACATGATGAAGCAACTTACCCTTTGGAGAGGACATCTATCCTGTTCATTGGTCCCCCAGAAGCTCCACTGAGCTTGCAGAGACATATTTTCATGGGATTTATTTCCTACCCTTTGTTATGTACTTGTCCTACGTGGGCATTGAAGGTACAAGCAACATCTGGCTTTCCCTGTTTTGTTAGTGGGCCATCAGTGGGCCAAAGTGATAATTTATGGGCTGATGAGATAATCAAGATTCGTATAGGCTCTGGCTCTATTTAGCATGAATCCTTAAGATAAGACTGTGAATTTCTATTACTGTCTCTTCTTATTGTAAACAAACTTTTCCTGGAGTTTTCAGCTACATTGAGCAAGACAAAACATCATTTCCAAGGTTAAATTCTGCTTACCATTTAGCAGAGGTGCTAATAATTTCTTCAGTAAGGATTTGTATAAGGACAATTTGATGAGCAAGTGACTACACTTGTGATAACCCATTAACATCCTCCAAAATGTACCCATCTTCTGCACTTGCCAAGCCAGATGGTGAAATAAGGGTATGATAAGAATCACCAAAATTGCAACTTACAATTATTGATACTACTTCTAATATACTGTTTTCGCAAAGAAAAGCTCTAGGATCTTCCCTTGCTCCACACTGTCCCTTTCTCCTTAAGTCAGGGAACCAATGTGAGGAGTTTGTCAGTTGCTGAACGTTCTGATATTGACCTTCGAGATTCACTTTCCATCCTTTCCCTCCCTGATCTCTGTCCCAGGAGGCTGACCTGTATGAATTACATCATGGACTTCTGAGTCCTCTGATGTATGGTTGGTTTTAGCCAGCAAGGATTCTTTGCAGGGGAGTGAAGTCAGTGTATTTCTTTTCCTGTTTCCACTTCAGTGAGTTAAAGTCATGCTAGCTGGATCCCTTGATAGAAAGTTGCTGTTCTCAAGGCAGCCATGTCTGAATTCCTATCTTCAGTTTCTGATGACCTTTCCCTCCCCTTATACCTTTGGGCCTAGGGATGGTATTGACCACACTGTTGCTAGCCTTAGTTTCCCTCACTATCCTATGTGGGCTTTTTCCTTCCTTCCTATGCCTTTGAAATTAGCCCCTTTGTTTAAAAAACAAACTAACAAATAAATTAAAATATCTAGAGGTATCCTAATTTGAGTGTTCTGTTTGCTCTTGGTGCTCAAAAAGTTCAGGGCATGTATAATCCACTCACCCACCCATTCCCCCCAAAAAAGCAGAGAAATGGGTTCTGCATTCTACTAGGTTTAACATATATTTGGACTAAGGTCAATACTCACTTTGTTGCCTTATCTCTACAGGCTCCTACTGAAAATCTCTGTGGCATTCCTGCTCATTTGGGATAAAATCAAGTGTCCAATGTCACCAAAGATTCTGAGTATTTTTCTTTCCCCACCATTTCCCTGGATATGGCCACAGGTCCCTGTGTGGAAGGCTAGGAGGGAAACTCATAATACATACTTGTTATTATTGCAACATCCCCTTTATTAAATAAGGAGCTGCCCATTAATTTCAGTTATGATTCCATCATTAATTAGCTACCACCAACAGTTTGTAAGCTAGGTAATCCTAACTGCTACATACGTGCTGCTTTCTTTTGGGCCATCCATACTTACTTTGCCTCTGTTGGTTAACTTTCTCTTTGTTATTCACAACCTGTGGGTACTGAAATTCTCATAGAAATTAGGGAGTCCTTTTCATCTGCAGTGTCTCTCGTGGAGACAAAAATCTACCATTTGGCTGATTTTTGCTTCACTCTTTTCTTCAGGCTAACCTATGGTAGCTTTGATATTTAGCTGTTTCATCTTTTTTTTTTTTACATCTTTATTGGAATATAATTGCTTTACAACGGTGTGTTACTTTCTGCTTTATAAAAAAGTGAATTAGTTATACATATACATATATCCCCATCTCTCTTCCCTCTCGCGTCTCCCTCCCTCGCACCCTCCCTATCCCACCCCTCTAGGTGGTCACAAAGCACAGAGGTGATCTCCCTGTGCTATGCGGCAGCTTCCCACTAGATACATAGTAAAATAGTTATCTATTTTACATTTGGTAGGGTATACATGTCCATGCCACTCTCACGTTGTCCCAGCTTACCCTTCCCCCACCCCGTGTCCTCAAGTCTATTCTCTAGTAAGTCTGCGTCTTTATTCCCGTCTTGCCCCTAGGTTCTTCATGACCATTAATTTTTTCTTTTTTTAGATTCCATATATATGTGTTAGCATACGGTATTTGTTTTTCTCTTTCTGACTTACTTCACTCTGTATGACAGACTCTAGGTCCATCCCCCTCACTACAAATAACTCAATTTCATTTCTTTTTATGGCTGAGTAATATTCCATTGTATAGAGGTGCCGTATCTTTTTTTTTTTTAACATCTTTATTGAAGTATACTTGCTTTACAGTGGTGTGTTAGTTTCTGCTTTACAACAAAGTGCTTCCATGCCCTGGCTATTGTAAATAGAGCTGCAATGAACATTGTGGTATGTGAATCTTTTTGAATTATAGTTTTCTCAGGGTATATGACCACTAGTGGGATTGCTGGGTCGTATGGTAGTTCTATTTTTAGTTTTTTAAGGAAGCTCCATACTGTTCTCCATAGTGGCTGTATCAATTTACATTCCCACCAACAGTGCAAGAGGGTTCCCTTTTCTCCACACCTTCTCCAGCATTTATTGTTTGTAGATTTTT
>NC_041218.1:26748758-26749680 GCF_002837175.3 Physeter macrocephalus
TGATTTATGTCATAGAGTGTTCTGCCTGTGTTTTCCTCTAAGAGTTTGATAGTGTCTGGCCTTACATTTAGGTCTTTAATCCATTTTGAGTTTATTTTTGTGTGTGGTGTTAGGAAGTGTTCTAACTTCATTCTTTTACATGTAGCTGTCCAGTTTTCCTAGCACCACTTATTGAAGAGGCTTTCTTCTCTCCATTGTATATTTTTGCCTCCTTTATCAAAGATGAGGTGACCATATGTGCGTGGGTTTATCTCTGGGCTTTCTATCCTGTTCCATTGATCTGTATTTCTGTTTTTGTGCCAGTACCATGCTGTCTTGATTACTGTAGCTTTGTAGTATAGTCTGGAGTCAGGGAGCCTGCTTTCTCCATCTCCATTTTTCTTTCTCAAGATTGCTTTGGCTATTCGGGGTCTTTTGTGTTTCCATAACAAATTGTGAAATTTTTTGTCCTAGTTCTGTGAAAAATGCCAGTGGTAGTTTGATAGGGATTGCATTGAATCTGTAGATTGCTTTGGTAGTATAGTCATTTTGACAATGTTGATTCTTCCAATCCAAGATCATGGTATATCTCTCTATCTATTTGTGTCATGTTTAATTTCTTTCCTCAGTGTCTTATAATTTTCTGCATACAGGTCTTTTGTCTCCTTAGGTAGGCTTATTCCTATATATTTTATTCTTTTTGTTGCAGTGGTAAATAGGAGTGTTTTCTTAATTTCCCTTTCAGATTTTTCATCATTAGTGTATACGAATGCAAGAGATTTCTGTGCATTAATTTTGTATCCTGCTACTTTACCAAATTCATTGATTAGCTCTAGTAGTTTTCTGGTAGCATCTTTAGGCTTCTGTATGTAAAGTATCATGTCATCTGCAAACAGTGAAAGCTTTACTTTTTCTTTTCTGATTTGGATTCCTTTTATTTCTT
>NC_041218.1:26750553-26750903 GCF_002837175.3 Physeter macrocephalus
GTTTGATAGAATTCGCCTGTGAAGCCATCTGGTCCTGGGCTTTTTTTGTTGGAAGATTTTTAATCACAGTTTCAATTTCAGTGCTTGTGATTGGTCTGTTCCTATTTTCTATTTCTTCCTGGTTCAGTCTCGGAAGGTTGTGCATTTCTAAGAATTTGTCCATTTCTTCCAGGTTGTCCATTTTATTGGCATATAGTTGCTTACAGTAATCACTCATGATCCTTTGTATTTCGGCAGTGTCCGTTGTTATGTTTCCTTTTTCATTTCTAATTCTATTGATTTGAGTCTTCTCCCATTTTTTCTTGATGAGTCTGGCTAATGGTTTATCAATTTTGTTTATCTTCTCAAAG
>NC_041218.1:26751527-26754628 GCF_002837175.3 Physeter macrocephalus
CTTTATCATTATTTAGTATCCTTCTTTGTCTCTTGCAACATTCTTTATATTAAAGTCTATTTTATCTGTTATGAGTATTGCTACTCTGACTTTCTTTTGATTTCCATTTGCATGGAATATCTTTTTCCATCCCCTCACTTTCAGTCTGTATGTGTCCCTAGGTCTGAAGTGGGTCTCTTGTAGACAGCATATATACGGGTCTTGTTTTTGTATCCATTCAGCTGTTCTATGTGTTTTGGTTGGAGCATTTAATCCATTTACATTTAAGGTAATTATTGATATGTATGTTCCTATTACCCTGTTCTTAATTGTTTTGAGTTTGTTATTGTAGGTCTTTTCTTTCTCTTGTGTTTCCTGCCTAAAAAAGTTCCTTTAGCACAAAGCTGGTTTGGTAGTGCTGAATTCTCTTAGTTTTTGCTTGTCTGTAAAGTAACCTTATGGGGATTCCCTTGTGTGTTATTTGTTGTTTTTCCCTTGATGCCATTAATACCTTTTATTTGTATTTAATTTTTGATAGTTTGATAATATGTGTCTTGGCATGTTTCTCCTTGGATTTATCCTGTATGGCACTCTCTGCGCTTCCTGGACTTGATTGACTATTTCCTTTCCCATATTAGAGAAGTTTTCAACTACAATCTCTTCAAATATTTTCTCAGCACCTTTCTTTTTCTCTTCTTCTTCTGGGACCCTTATAATTCGAATGTTGGTGCTTTTAATGTTGCCCCAGAGGTCTCTGAGAGTGTCCTCAATTCTTTTCATTCTTTTTTCTTTATTCTGCTCTGCAGTAGTTATTTCCACTATTTTATCTTCCAGGTGACTTATCCGTTCTTCTGCCTCAGTTATTCTGCTATTGATCCCTTCTAGATAATTTTTAATTTCATTTATTGTGTCGTTCATTATTGCTTGTTTGCTCTTTAGTTTTTCTAGGTTCTTGCTAAACGTTTCTTATATTTTCTCCATTCTATTTCCAAGATTTTGGATCATCTTTACTATCATTATTCTGAATTCTTTTTCAGGTAGACAGCCTATTTCCTCTTCTTTTGTTAGGTCTGGTGGGTTTTTGCCTTGCTCCCTCATCTGCTGTGTGCTTCTCTGTCTTCTCATTTTGCTTAACTTGCTGTGTTTGGGGTCTCCTTTTTGCAGGCTGCAGGTTCGTATTTCCCGTTGTTTTTGGTGTCTGCCCACAGTGGCTAAGGTTGGTTCAGTGGGTTGTGTAGGCTTCCTGATTGAAAGGACTAGTGCCTGTGTTCTGGTTGATGAGGCTGGATCTTTTGTTTCTGGTGGGCAGGTCCACATCTGGTGATTTGTTTCAGGGTGTCTGTGACCTTATTATGATTTTAGGCAGCCTCTCTGCTAATGGGTGGGGTTGTGTTCCTGTCTTGCTAGTTGTTTGGCGTAGGGTGTCCAGCACTGTAGCTTGCTGGTCGTTGAGTGGAGCTGGGTCTTGGCGTTGAGATGGAGATCTCTGGGAGATATTTGCTGTTTGATATTAAGTGGAGCTGTGAGGTCTCTGGTGGACCAATGTCCTGAACTTGGCTGTCCCACCTCAGAGGCCCAGCCCTGATGCCTGGGTGGAGCACCAAGAGCCTGTCCTCCACACAGCTCAGAATAAAAGGGAGAAAAAAAGAAAGAATGAAAAAGATAAAATAAAATAAAATAAAATGAAATAAAATAAAGTTGTTAGAATAAAAAATAATTATTAAAAATAATTTTTAAAGTAATTTAAAAAAAGAAAGAAGAGAGCAACCAAACCAAAAAACAAATCCACCAATGATAACAAGCGGTAAAACCTATACCAAAAAAAAAAAGAAAAACAAAAAAAACGGACCGACAATACCCTAGAACAAGTGGTAAAAGCAAAGCTATACAGACAAAATCACACACAGAAGCATACATATACACACTCAGAAAAAGAGAAAAGGGGGAAATATATATATATATAGTTTCTCCCGAAGTTCACCTCCTCAATTTGGGATGATTCGTTGTCTATTCAGGTATTCCACAGATGCAGGGTACATCACGTTGATTGTGGAGATTTAATCCATTGCTCCTGAGGCTGCTGGGAGAGATTTCCCTTTCTCTTCTTTGTTCACACAGCTCCCGGGGTTCAGCTTTGGATTTGGACCCACCTCTGCATGTAGGTCACCGTAGGGCGTCTGCTCTTCGCTCAGACAGGACGGGGTTAAAGGAGCAGCTGATTCGGGGGCTCTGGCTCACTCAGGCTGGAGGGACGGAGGGGTACGGATGCGGGGCGAGCCTGCAGCGGCAGAGGCCGGCGTGACGTTGCGCCAGCCTGAGGCGCGCCGTGCATTCTCCCGGGTAAGTTGTCCCTGGATCGCGGGACCGTGGCAGTGGCGGGCTGCACAGGCTCCCAGGAGGGGAGGTGTGGATAGTGACCTGTGCTCGCACACAGGCTTCTTGGTGGCGGCAGCAGCAGCCTTAGTTTCTCGTTGCTGTCTCTGGGGTCCGCGCTGTTAGCCGCGGCTCGCGCCCGTCTCTGGAGCGCCTTTAAGAGGCGCGCTTAATCCCCTCTCCTTGCGCCCCAGGAAACAAAGAGGCAAGAAAAGATCCCTTGCCTCTTCGGCAGCTCCAGACTGTTTCCCGGACTCCCTCCCGGCTAGCCGTGGCGCACTAGCCCCCTTCAGGCTGTGTTCACACAGCCAACCCCAGTCCTCTCCTTGCGATCCGACCGAAGCCCGAGCCTCAGCTCCCAGCGCCCTCCCGCCCCGGCGGGTGAGCAGACAAGCCTCTCGGGCTGGTGAGTGCTGGTCGGCACCGATCCTCTGTGCGGGAATCTCTCCGCTTTGCCCTCCGCACCTCTGTGGCTGCGCTCTCCTCCGTGGCTCCGAAGCTTCCCCCTCCACCACCTGCAGTCTCCGCCCGCCCGTGAAGGGGCTTCTAGTGTGTGGGAACCTTTCCTCCTTCACAGCTCCGTCCCACTGGTGCAGGTCCGGTCCCTATTCTTTTGTCTCTGTTTTTTCTTTTTCCTTTGGCCCTACCCAGGTACGTGGGGAGTTTCTTGCCTTTTGTGAGGTCTGAGGTCTTCTGCCAGCGTTCATTAGGTGTTCTGTAGTTGTTCCACATGTAGATGTATTTCTGAT
>NC_041218.1:26755253-26762952 GCF_002837175.3 Physeter macrocephalus
TGATGCCTGGGTGGAGCACCAAGAGCCTGTCCTCCACACAGCTCAGAATAAAAGGGAGAAAAAAAGAAAGAATGAAAAAGATAAAATAAAATAAAATAAAATGAAATAAAATAAAGTTGTTAGAATAAAAAATAATTATTAAAAATAATTTTAAAAGTAATTTAAAAAAAGAAAGAAGAGAGCAACCAAACCAAAAAACAAATCCACCAATGATAACAAGCGGTAAAACCTATACCAAAAAAAAAAAGAAAAACAAAAAAAACGGACCGACAATACCCTAGAACAAGTGGTAAAAGCAAAGCTATACAGACAAAATCACACACAGAAGCATACATATACACACTCAGAAAAAGAGAAAAGGGGGAAATATATATATATATAGTTTCTCCCGAAGTTCACCTCCTCAATTTGGGATGATTCGTTGTCTATTCAGGTATTCCACAGATGCAGGGTACATCACGTTGATTGTGGAGATTTAATCCATTGCTCCTGAGGCTGCTGGGAGAGATTTCCCTTTCTCTTTGTTCACACAGCTCCCGGGGTTCAGCTTTGGATTTGGACCCACCTCTGCATGTAGGTCACCGTAGGGCGTCTGCTCTTCGCTCAGACAGGACGGGGTTAAAGGAGCAGCTGATTCGGGGGCTCTGGCTCACTCAGGCTGGAGGGACGGAGGGGTACGGATGCGGGGCGAGCCTGCAGCGGCAGAGGCCGGCGTGACGTTGCGCCAGCCTGAGGCGCGCCGTGCATTCTCCCGGGTAAGTTGTCCCTGGATCGCGGGACCGTGGCAGTGGCGGGCTGCACAGGCTCCCAGGAGGGGAGGTGTGGATAGTGACCTGTGCTCGCACACAGGCTTCTTGGTGGCGGCAGCAGCAGCCTTAGTTTCTCGTTGCTGTCTCTGGGGTCCGCGCTGTTAGCCGCGGCTCGCGCCCGTCTCTGGAGCGCCTTTAAGAGGCGCGCTTAATCCCCTCTCCTTGCGCCCCAGGAAACAAAGAGGCAAGAAAAGATCCCTTGCCTCTTCGGCAGCTCCAGACTGTTTCCCGGACTCCCTCCCGGCTAGCCGTGGCGCACTAGCCCCCTTCAGGCTGTGTTCACACAGCCAACCCCAGTCCTCTCCTTGCGATCCGACCGAAGCCCGAGCCTCAGCTCCCAGCGCCCTCCCGCCCCGGCGGGTGAGCAGACAAGCCTCTCGGGCTGGTGAGTGCTGGTCGGCACCGATCCTCTGTGCGGGAATCTCTCCGCTTTGCCCTCCGCACCTCTGTGGCTGCGCTCTCCTCCGTGGCTCCGAAGCTTCCCCCTCCACCACCTGCAGTCTCCGCCCGCCCGTGAAGGGGCTTCTAGTGTGTGGGAACCTTTCCTCCTTCACAGCTCCGTCCCACTGGTGCAGGTCCGGTCCCTATTCTTTTGTCTCTGTTTTTTCTTTTTCCTTTGGCCCTACCCAGGTACGTGGGGAGTTTCTTGCCTTTTGTGAGGTCTGAGGTCTTCTGCCAGCGTTCATTAGGTGTTCTGTAGTTGTTCCACATGTAGATGTATTTCTGATATATTTGTGGGGAGGAAGGTGATCTCCACGTCTTACTCCTCCACCACCTCGAAGCTCCTGGTTGATATTTTTATTTCTTCAACAAGACCATGAGTATCCCTGCCTTAGAGAAAACAAT
The DNA here is from genome assembly GCF_002837175.3 of Physeter macrocephalus. Lineage (NCBI taxonomy): Eukaryota > Metazoa > Chordata > Mammalia > Artiodactyla > Physeteridae > Physeter > Physeter macrocephalus. The sequence continues at coordinate 26,756,909 of NC_041218.1, forward strand.
TACTAAATCATTTCTGAAAGATGTTGGCACTCCACTCACCATTTATTTCTCGTGGCCTAGAGGAAGAAAAAGTCATGTGTTTCTTCTTTGAAGATATACTTAGAGGGTAATTTATACATAGTAAATCTGCTGCAATTTTGGATTAGTTAATAATGTTAACTGTTTTAGTGATGCACTTTCATATGGTGTTCAAGGGAAAATCAAGAATTCAAAGATTGCCACTGTGTTTGTGGCTTGAGGAAGTTTGCAATGTCGGGGTAAGGATTGTGGGAACCAACTCTTTTGTTTTATATATGTAAATTTTCAGATGCCTAAATAGTAGACATACCATGTGATCTGGAGTTCGGGGATGTTCAGGGGTAAAGACACATGTTTGAGAGTCAACTGAATGTAGATGGTATGTAGAGCCATAGGACTGGATGAAATTATCTACCGAGAAAGAATAAGGAGAAAAGAGGAAAAGGGCTAATGTCTGATCCTTGGAGCACACAGATTCTCAGAAATCAGGGATAAGAGAAGGAACCAGAAAAGAAAGATGAGAGGAGTGGCCATTGAAAAAGTGTAGTAGCAGGGAAGTGAAGAAAACAAAGTGGTCCGGGAAAGCAATAATGTTTAATTGTGTCTAATGCTGCTGAGAAATGGAGTAAGATAAAGATAGAAGAGTTACTAAGACGGTAGCAACATTCAAGGCCTGTTTCACTGGAAAGATCAGATGATAGTCCATCTGGAGTCTATGAAGTGAGAATGGAAAGTGAGACTGTGCAGACAGCAAAGATAGCTTTCTTTCATAAGTCTGGCTGTCAGAAGATACCAAAAAGTATTGTGAAAAAAAAAATAGGACTTGCAGTCCAGAAAAGAGACAATTTTGTTTTTGCTTTCATTTTAAGGTTGCAAATTTTTTATGCTGATGTAAGCTGATACTTTAAGGATGAGAAATGTCTGCCAGAGGTGGAGGAGTGAAGAGACTTTCTTCTGGGGGAACAATGTGTGAGAAAACCCAAGGAGACAGTAAGCTTATTACTTTTAAGAAGAGATAACTGACTAATTTGCCTAGAGTTTGGTGAGGGAAATAGGAGACAGGAGCTAAGTGTTGGTAAGGGCAATGATGTGCTCTTATAACCTGATTTTTTTGTGCCTGATTTCTGAATTGACTCTCGGGGAAATTTACAAATTTGCACACCATTTACAAATAACATATAAAATACTCTTTTCTATAAATTCCATACAGCCAGTTGTTTCTCACAGAATGACTTTGTTGATTTTTGCTGAACTCTTATATCCATAGCCAACCTATGGTTGCACTTGAACAAGTATATCTTAATCATTAATATTGGCTGATATTTTTATTTCTATTAGCAAGTAAGATGAAAGTGAAATAATGAAGGTCTATATCTGACTCTTACTTGGTCAATGACATGAGGGACTTCTTTGTTGAATCATATTATAGTTTTTTTAAATTGGAAGAATATTTACTTATTTTTTTGATATTTACAATGTAACAGCTACATACATGACACTATTTAAATTTCACCTGTATTATTAACATTTTTCTATCATTTTCTTAAGTTTAGGCAGTCAATAAAACAGTAAGTCAAGTTCTGATTAGTCCTGATGTCTGGCATGTTCCAATTTCTATAGAGTAAATACTCCCAATTTCAAGCTACCAACATTACATCACTAAATACTGAGTTGACAAGAGAGTACACTAGCCCTCCATTATATGGTATTTTCCATGATACAGACACAATAGGTGTAAATAACCTCAAGATACAGTAAACTATTTGTAGTCAAATAGTTAGGAAGTGATGGGTTTTGAGTATTTACTACCGTTGTTTCAAACCTAATGCATTTAATTATAAGTTTACATAATAATGTCTGTAAGTTTTAAAATAATGTCTGGATTTAACAACCAGCTCACAAAATTCCTGAAAGTTTAGCTCTTACAAGCTGGTTCAAACCAGCTCTTTCACACCATTGTGTAGGGGCCATATGTTACAGTGTTTCACAGGCCATGTTAAGAATGTTACCAAACTAAAACTAAGTGCAAAGGGAAGCCATTGTGTGTTTTAAACATTTAAATGTGGAGTAGTAGGAAGAATTAGACACACAGGAATATAACTAGTTTATTCAATAAATTCTTGTTGGTTGCTTAATACTTCAACAGTATTGGGGAATTTAGAACCATGGTTTGATGGCAGTTGGGAAAAGTTACATTGGATGTGACACAAAGGTTGGAACTAAATGATTTTTTAAAATCCCTCCCAATTTAGTTATTCTGTGATTCTCCATGACTACACCAACTGTTGGGAATATGAAAATATAGGGCCCACAGCTGATGTTTCACAAGAGAGATCTTGTATAACTGATGCTTCAAGCCCAGTAGGTTTCAGTAGAAAGCATGCTGATCTCAACTATAACAAGTTGTTTTGCTAGTTCCAAAATCTTCTGAGAAATCTGGTACAATTAAAAAATAGGTAATGTGGAAAATAAGATATTCCCCTTGGGTTTCTAGAACTAAACAAAAACTGTGTGAATGGTACGTATAATAAAAGGTGAAAATAAAATTTGCTTTTATTGCTATAAAGCTAATGAAAAAAATACTTTAGGGAAAGAAATGAAGCCATCATAACATTTACTGGTACATGCCATTCCTAGCAGGAAGATTTAAAATAGTGAGACGGGGGCTTCCCTGGTGGCGCAGTGGTTGAGAATCCGCCTGCCGATGCAGGGGACACGGGTTCGTGCCCCGGTCCGGGAAGATCCCGCATGCCGCGGAGCGGCTGGGCCCGTGAGCCATGGCCGCTGAGCCTGCGCGTCTGGAGCCTGTGCTCCGCAACGGGAGAGGCCACAACAGTGAGAGGCCCGCGTACCGCAAAAAAAAAAATAAAATAAAATAAAATAAAATAAAATAGTGAGACGGAAAGGTGAAATCACTCTACGGTGAAAAGACCTGACCAAACCTGAAATTTTGCTAAATCCTTAGGAAAACCAAAATTAAACTGCAGAATTAAAAGATGTGATTTCTACACCTGTGACATCAGCAAACTGTTGTTTTTCAGTGTAGCTCTCAAAAGCGGTTTCATGGGAGCCAAAGTGTCCTTTGGCTTGCGAGCCAAAGTGATAAATTGCTGCGCCAGCGTGATCTCCCACCCTAAGCCCATAGAAGCCTTTCATTACACTCTCAGTTACAGCTGGTTAACAAGTCTAGATAGTCAAACCAAAAACTACTCTTAGTAAAAGTTTAACGTTTATTGAAAGTGCTGAAAATAACTTGAAAAATATTCTTGGTAGTGAAATAATATTATAAATGGTTAACCACAAATATAACTGTGGGCCTAAGAGGTAGAAATCTTTCTTTTTTAAGTTAGAGAAGCATGATGATTAATGGTGAAATATCAAGAGAATAGATTGAAAATTTATTTAGCTCTCTTTCAAATTATTATTTTTAAAAGTGATAATTTTCTTGCAGTTAAGAGTAAATAATACTTTTGAGAAAGTAGAGTTAAATTAACTTAGCTATTTTTCATAGTTTAGCTATATATTTAAGAACTTCATTTATTGCATCTGTTTCACATTCTTTACTGATCCAGATATAGAAAGGGCAGAATAATTAAGTTATTCTTGTTAAAATATTATTATTGGTTAAAAAAAAGCCACTAATAAATATTCATTACTATCCATTGACAAGCATGATAGCTAACGTAACCTACTAACTCAGAGGAATAAAAGACCTAACTAGAAGCATAAAAACTAAAAATAGAATGCACTGATTGGCATAAAATGATTTAATACTGAAAAATAATATTCCCAGAACTCCTTTTATGCCTCATCCTGTATCATTAGTTAAAAAAAATTACCAGCTATGGTGATGTAAGTCATTACCAAGAAAAGTTTGTTGTTACATAGTCTTGAATGTGTGATGCATCACATTATGCCACCCCCATGTAATGTAATATGTAGAATGACTAGTTTTCACTATAGGCACTTCTTAGCCATCCCTTAAATTCTCTTCCATAGTGTCTCTTTATTTGATAGCAGAATTAATTCTCATCAATTTTCATTAGAAGGCAGTTCTGTTTTTCAAGTGTCTGATTCAGAGAGAGAATGACTCCATGCGCAGGTTCTTAATGAGTACACGGCTATGAATTATCCATATGGCTTATAGATAATAGCCAGAGAGGAAGGGAATGATGGGGAGAATGGTAGCAAGTAGCTGCATCCACAATTTGATTTGAACGAAGGCCCTTGTCATGAGTGCATGAGTGAGTTGGCAGTGTCATTGTCTCGTTAGTGACTGTTAGAATATTAAGATCATTAAAGCATAAGGAAATAGTAACAGTATTAAGTTAAGGTTTACAACACAAGCTTACACGAAAGATAAGGATACATATTGCGGACATGATCAATTATATTTTAAAAAGTGAGAAATTATTAAAATCTGAGTTATACTCTTCCAAATCATTAAGTTGTGCATAATAGTAGTAAACACCAAGGATTTTGTTGTACCAAATAAATAAGAAATCCACGCCATGTGAGCACATAGTAAATGTTTAAGAACTGGGACTCTGATGAGAGAGAGGATAATAAAGTCAACTCAAATGTCTTTCCATACATGAATTATCTTTTTTGTTTGTTTATATATGTATATTTTACTGAAGTATAGTTGATTTACAATGTTGTGTTAGTTTCTCATGTACAGCAAAGTGATTCAGTTATACATATATATGTATTCTTTTTCGTATTCTTTTCTATTGTGGTTTATTACAGGATATTGAATATAGTTCCCTGTTCTATACAGTAGGACCTAATTGTTTATTTTACATACAGCAGTTTGTATCTGCTAATCCCCAACTCCTAATTTATCCCTTCCCTACCCCCTTTCCCCTTTGATAACCATAAGTTTGTTTTCTATATCTGTGGGTCTGTTTCTGTTTTCTAAATGAATTCATTTGTGTCATATTTTAGATTCCACATAGAAGTGATATCATATAGTATTTGTCTTTCTCTGTCTGACATACTTCACTTAGTAGGATAATCTCTAGGTCCATCCATGTTGCTGCAGATGGCATCATTTCTTTCTTTTTATGGTTGAGTAATACTCCATTATATATATGCACCACATCTTCTGTATCCATTCCTCTGTCGATGGGCATTTAGGTTGCTTCCATGTCTTAGCTATTGTAAATAGTGCTGCTATGAACATTGGGGTGCATGTACCTTTTCAAATTAGAATCAGATCTTGTTTTTAAATCCATGGTAGAACCCAGCAGAGTGATCTGCACATAGTAAGGACTCAACAAATATTTGTTGAATTTAATTAGACTTTCAAAAAGACTTGTCTTCATTAAACTTAGCACAGAAAACTACACATATTTATTTAATTTCAGGAAATCCAGGAGGGTCCAGTCACCCCAAATCATTTTCAGAAGGAAACCAATAATATTCTGAAATGCCACTTTAGAAAATCACTTCTTTACTCATCAAACCTAGATGAACTATTTAGTATGTACCAGCCACACTGGTACGTGCTGGGAACACTAGGCCACAGTCTGGTGCAGAGAGTCAGGCATGCAAATAACATCACCTATTTTGCTGTCTTTACTTTTTTTTTTTTTCAATATCTTTATTGGAGTATAATTGCTTTACAATGGTGTGTTAGTTTCTGCTTTATAACAAAGTGAATCAGCTATACATATACATATATCCCCATATCTCCTTCCTCTTGTGTCTCCCTCCCTCCCACCCTTCCTATCCCACCCCTCTAGGTGGTCACGAAGCACCTAGCTGATTTCCCTGTGCTATGGGGCTGCTTCCCACTAGCTATCTATTTTACATTTGGTAGTGTATATATGTTACTACCACTCTCTCACTTCATCCCAGCTTACCCTTCCCCCTCCCTGTGTCCTCAAGTCCATTCTCTACATTTGCATCTTTATTCCTGTCCTGCCCCTAGGTTCTTCAGAACCTTTTTTTTTTAAGATTCCATATATATGTGCTAGCATACAGTATTTGTTTTTCTCTTTCTGACTTACTTCATTCTGTAT
>NC_041218.1:26763129-26763532 GCF_002837175.3 Physeter macrocephalus
AGGAACCTCCATACTGTTCTCCATAGTGGCTGTATCAGTTTACATTCCCACCAACAGTGCAAGAGGGTTCCCTTTTCTCCACACCTTCTCCAGCATTTATTGTGTGTAGATTTTTTGATGATGGCCATTCTGACCGGTGTGATGTGATATCTTATTGTAGTTTTGATTTGCATTTCTCTAATGATTAGTGATATTGAGCAATCTTTCATGTGTTTGTTGGCAATCTGTATATCTTCTTTGGAGAAATGTCTACTTAGGTCTTCTACCCATTTTTGGATTGGATTGTTTGTTGTTTTGATATTGAGCTGCATGAGCTGCTTGTAGACTTTGGAGATTAATCCTTTGTCAGTTGTTCCATTTGCAAATATTTTCTCCCATTCTGAGGGTTGTCTTATCGTCTTGT
>NC_041218.1:26763561-26776767 GCF_002837175.3 Physeter macrocephalus
AATCCATTTTGAGTTTATTTTTGTGTATGGTGTTAGGGAGTATTCTAATTTCATTCTTTTACATGTAGCCTTCCAGTTTTCCCAGCACAACTTCTTATTGAAGAGGCTGTCTTTTCTCCATTGTATATTTTTGCCTCCTTTATGAAAAATAAGGTGACCATATGTGCATGGGTTTATCTCTGGGCTTTCTATCCTGTTCCATTGATCTATATTACATGAATTATCTTTTTTTTTTACATGAATTATCTTTTATGAGTAAGTTTCATGCTCTGACCCAGCAATTTCCACTTGGAGAAGCTTTTCCTAAAGAAATAATTAGATGTATATGCCAAGATTTATATGTAATGATTTTCACAGAAATTAATTAGAACAAAGATATTGTTAGTAACCTAAATATTAAACAAATGGGAAATGGTTAAATCCATCATGATTGATGTATAAAATGAAACACCGTGCAGTTATTTTAAATGATGTTGAAGAATAATATTGGAAAACAGGGTACTTATTTTTATAATGTATTGTTAAATGGTAAAATTTGCACAATGGGATTATTTAGCTATGTTTTAATTATATATATATAAAAATTTACCTCATCTCACTTATATTTTAAAATTCATATACAACTTATATACATGCATATATAATGAAAAATATATACCTAAAATTAACAACTGTATCTGGGTGGTGATTATTTGTCTTTTATTCTTTTATTTTTATTTTTTTCTATATATTTCCAATTTTCCTTGTGACTGCTTTATTTTTATAATGTTAATATCCATTGAATAATCAGTCCTAGACACTGATAGAACTAAAAAAGGTATTTAGTGAGTACATTGATTCGATTTGATTTGAAAATTAAGGTTCTAAAGGATTCCAAGAATCATAAATCAAAGTTATAGCCAATGCTGGAATGAATGCTAGAATGAATGACTCTGGGAATCCATAGGGTCAACTTTAAGTGTTTGTGTAAGCTGCAATCTAAGAATAACCTGGAGTCCTCAAGTAGCTTAAGATACTAGTACACTAGATCAAGCAGGCACTTCTTTGACAAGTTCATTATGAGGTGATCACAGTGACTGCTAATGCCTGAAAATCCATAATTAGAGAATGTGGCCCTTCCTTCACATCCTGAATGACTGAGGGAAAAGCTAAGAGGTGAGCGAGTGGTTATGAGAATCCAACAAGCAGATGGCGCTGGCGGTGTTCAGCAGGTGCTCATTTACATATTTTGGCCATAACCTCCCTCGTCTTTCCTCCAGCATGGCAAGATGCTCTGGCTTGAATGCACATTTAGACCAAAAGCTATGTGATCTAGTGAAATGTACTAAATGTAGAGTCTTAGGTTTGACTTGTGATCCTGACACTTATGCTAAGTATATGCACAGTCTTAAACATGTCCCTTAAACTTTGGGAGTGACTTTTATCTCAACCAAATTTCCTGCTTTTAATATTCATACAGAGATTGAAGGGAACTAATGGAAAATTGTGCTTGTGAGGGCTTGAGTTTCACCATAAGTCACTGATATTTTAAAAGCCCGAATCTGGGGAAGAAACAGAATGGTGCAGTGGGCAAAGCCACAAAAATCGGAGGTCAGGAGATTTTGGTCCTCTCCCTGTCAGTAGTCATAGTATGACCTTCAGCACATATAATTGCGTCCCTCCTCAGTTTATCAATGTGCAAAATGTGGATAAGAAAAATGGGTAAAAGAAGATAGGAGTTAAGCTACACTGTCTTTAAGATATTATTAAAGTATAAAAAGCTTTGATCATGTTCTATGCAGTGAGTGATCTGGTAGCTTTCTTTTTGAGAAAAGTAAAGTTATTCTGAAATTTTAAATGACTACCATATGTTATTTGGATTATATTACATCATTGAAATAAAGGGTATGGATAAAAAAATATCACTGAAACAAAATGATATATAATGAGACATAGTATTGAACAAATACTTTGCCAACACATTTTATCTGTGAATAGAAAATAATTGATATATCCCTTAGGTATATGTTATTTTTCTTTTCTAATACTAGTTAAATATTAGAGCTCCTTCTTACATATAATATTTTTCTAAATTATTAGTATCATATACATAAATATCATATTATATTAGTATCATACATAGTCTATTATTAGTACCATAAACTTTTGTCATTATGATCCTTTCAGATAGCAGAAATATTGCCTAATTCAATTCAGTCTTTAGAGTACCAAGAAAACTTTTGAAATAGTAGATTTAAATAAATATTAAAATTTTAAAAAACTGTTTAGTTTAAAATATGTTTTGTGGAAAGTGACTAGCTTTTTTTCTATTCATTGCTATTTATTTAATACCTTCCAAGTGTAGTCATGTCATAAGCTGTGTATTATAAAATCAAATGAATTATGAAAAAATTCTCCTTGGCAAAGTACTAAAATCTTCTAGACATTTGATAATGTAGTAAAATGTGTTAATATCACATTAAATAAACTAAAGTTTAAAAAAATTAAATGCAAAGTTTTATGCAAAGTTCATTCATTTATTGAACAAGGTTTAATCAAGTGATGTGTGCAGCACTGCAGTAAGCATTAAAGTCTTTAGATAACATTAAGTAAATATTTGAAAGGAAAATCATTATAATCTCAATTTCTTTGTACTGTTCTTTAGTCTTTGTGATATGCTGATCTTTGTACTTGTAATAACATCCTCTTATCCCTTGAGAATTTTCAGTTATTTGGAACTTTAGAAAAATATAGAAAAATTTCATGTGTAAAGACCAGCTTAAATGGACAGTATTAGAGATCACAAAGAATCCCACCAACCCAATTATCTTTATTCTAGGACGGAGAAAAATAAACAGGTTTCAAATACAATACAGGTGAATCATTTTGAGCATGAATTATGACATGTAAAAAGATAATACCTTTCATGTTGAATTTTCATATATTTTAGAGGGATGACAATGAATCATATTAAAAGGTGACAAACCTTTTGCTATAGATTTTTTATTTGCTGATAGAAATGCATTTCAATCCCAGAGAGAAAATGTGATGAGATTCTGAAATCTGAGCAAGTTATCAAGTTTTCAAGTAAGCATAATACAATACAATAAAAATAATTTCAGGAAATGAAACGCTCAAAAATCTTGTGAATCTTTTGCAGTAGTTGCTTCAAATCCAAAGAAAATCAAGAGCTTCCCTGTTACTGAGCCTGAAATATTTTTTGAAGAACTGAAAAGTGTCTAAACTTTCCTGAAACCCACTCTCCAGACAGAAATTGAATTAGTTTTTGACATTGAGAAAGATATGCCAAAGCTGTCAGAAGTGAAAGCATTTTTAAATAGTGATGTAAAAGTCTTAACTTTTAAGGTAAATAGACTTAACATGTTTATGCATAAGTGCATGAAATAAATCATTTGATTATTACAGAAATGGAAAATGTTTGCCATTAGCTCTCTTAAAAGACTAGGATGGAATTAATGCATAAATAATTACATCAGAGGTTACAAATTACATTCCAGTGGTCACCCACTATTCAGTTAAGAGGACTAAATGGCCGCTTCTGAGCACCTTTTACTCTTGTTGGCATTTCATATTTTCTCACTTATTTTTTTTCCTCCTGGTTTTTAAATTAATCCTAACAAGTAGCAAGTTTTAAAACTTACTTCTTTCTCTAATGGAAAAGCTTGCAACAGAATTATTTAAAATAATAATAGTAATAATAAAAATTTGCATGGCATCATGTAATTGAAAAACAATTTTACACTGATCATTTAAATTTCAGATATCCCTTTAAAGTCCTTACTGATATATTACAAGCCATTTTGTTTCTTAAAGATAGGTTGCTGTGCATGTAGAACTTGAAGTTGTTTCTGTGATAGTAAGGATTAAGTTGTTCAAATTTGTCACTGAATCTTCCACCTTTCATTCCTATTCAGAGAGTAAAATTGAACAGCTAAATAAGTCTATCAACAAGAAAATTAAGATTTAAAATAAATAAATATATACATCTCAAAATTAGGTAGGGGTACTTCATGAAAGTAAACATTTTTATAATCATTCTCAAGAACAAAAGAGACAGAGTACCAGAGAGAGAGACTGAGAGAGAGATAGAGCAGAGGAATCCATTTTTTTTTTCCTTTAGAAATAGATTTCATTTTTGTCCCATGGAAACAGAAGAGTAATATGGAACGTTTCGCTTTGACAGACCTAACATCTTAAAAAGAAAGGCAAAATATGACAAGTGTTTTAACAAGAGTGAACAAAAATTCTGTGTAATTTGGAGCTACACAGTGAATCACGATGCAAGAACTTACAACTGGAGAAAAGGACAGATAAGGTCAGTGTTTTCTCAATAAATATCTTCTCAAGAGCTTTTAGAAATAATGCTCTCCTCTATAGATTGCATGTTGTACATCAGCATTATCTTCTTAATGTCAGATGGCAAATACCACAAGGAAAGTTTAGGAACTAGACAAGAGAAAACAGAATGAAGAAAAATCTTCTAAAGTCATATGACAAATATAAGGGGGAAATAAACCCAAGAAATAGATGCCAAAACTTTAAACTTTCTCTTTGTAGCTTGATAGATTAGACCATGTTACCTCTCAGGATATGCTGAGTTGAGCAATTCTTATTCACAGCACTAGAAACCAATGGGGAAACACTGATTCTGTTTCAAGCCTGAACGGGTGTGAACCGACAGGTAGTCTGATGAAGGTAGTCATATGATTTCTTTATAAGAAAATGTTTGACAGGCTGTCAAAACTCTTTTGGAGAAAGAAATAGTGGATAGAATTGCTCTAAGGAATACTTGTCAATTCAGTTATCTTGTTCCTACATCGTATTTTGATGCTAGGTGAGTAATCTCTGTGGGTCTCCTGCTAAAAATCAGGTTAAAGTAATGTGAGTCAGATTGATTTTGAAGCAGTTAGTTAATGTCATCAGAGCAGTGGTGACATTCGTGCCAAAATTTTATCACAGGGTAAGCTTGTTTTTAACCAAGCTTTAAAACAAATATTGATAATATACAGATATAATTCTATGGCTTAATCAAATAATCCAATACCAACACTATAGTTCAGTGGCTTATAGGTCTTCAAAAGTTAGAATCTGAAGGGAAAAGCGGTCCAGGAATAGGGAAAAAAGAGTAATTCTCTGAAAGCAGACTAAAACCTGCAATCTGTCATCTGGGTAATGAAATCAAGAAACAGATGGATAGTAGACATGTTGAGTGGAACATGATTTTTTTTTAAACTCAACTGTGTCATCCACTAAAATATTTTTATGACTTGGCATTTCCTTTTTTTCCCCTCCCTATAAAGTTTCTGCTTTACTAGTCCACTTTTTTGATGTCTACATTTACTGCCTACCAGCCTTCACTGCTATTCTCTTTGCCTGAACTCCTTTCTCTCTTCTGACTGCAGAAATCTTACCTAATTTTTAACCCTCAGTTCAAATACTCAAATCCCATATCTTCCAAGAAAACACCCTGATTTCCTAGCAAGAAGTATACTTTTTTTGCACATATAGATCTTGGGTTGACTCTCTGGTTGACTCATCACATTTTGCCATAAATTATAGTTAATTTTATACATCTGTCTCTTCCCTACATATAGTCCTAAAAGTACAGGAGCTATATTTGTCACTTTGTGTCCCATTTCTATTTGAAACGTTTGTGGAATTTAAATGAATTAATAAGCAGAATAGGAAATCAATGTTACACTTAAATATCTTTTATAAAATAATGAACAAAGACCAGAAGGTCTTTGCAGACTTGATATCCCGTTTTATGTAAATGGGGAAAAACGTCCTCTGGGGTCTTCTGCCACATTTCTCCTTTGCCATTTGAGCACCCAACTATTATTCTAGGACAGTAACATATCTCTGAAAAATTCTGCTTAGACTTACCTGCATATTTATCTCCTGGTGCTTGACCACAACTTCCTGTGTTCATTCCCAAAAGCACCACACATTTTCTTCTCATCTGGTATTTTAACAGCAGTCTCTTGGCACAACACCACACTGACTGCACTCTGAATGCTGAACATTAAAGTTGGAGGCATGAGATGTTGACAATAACTATTCTATACTTTTATATATATGTGGAGTTTCAGATGCTAGACTAAAATGAGAAATGTTTCTTTGCTGTGCAATAACTGCAGGGTATTCCACGATAACATTCTGAATTTTCTTTCCTATGTGGTGAAAAGGAAAAGGATCTTTGTGTTTACTGATTTAAAAGTATTATGTTGGCATTATAGTCTGACATGAACTCAGATCTCACCAGAGGCTCTCAGCAGTTAACGTCTCCTAACTAAGCCTTGTAATGTTAATATTTTATGAAGACACAGGCTTAAATGATCAATATAAGAACCACCTCTGCCAGAAAATTGTGTCTTTCTGCTCTGGCAATCCCACAGAAGTCAGCTATTTGTTTTTAGATTCTAATACCTATAGGCATTCAGGGAAGAGTTACTCGGGACTGAAACTCATCTGTGTGAGACAAGAATAAAGGAAGTTGGGGTGGGGGGAGCAAACAGCCTCAGCTTCAGAATCATTCCTTTCCTTTCTCATTACTCTGGCTCTGTATCTCTGTTTTCACGTCGCACTGCCCTTGCTCCTTCAATTGATGAGGATTTCTGATTCATCAACGTTTTGACCAACCCATCTCCTACTGCTGCTTCAATTTCTCCAGATCTCTTTGTTGCCAATTACTTACACGAATCTTAGAAGTCCTGCTCTGCTTTGTCTCTTTTATCTGCTTACCTGGTGTTGGTTACTTCTCTTACCTGGACATACTATATTTGTGGGTGTTTGGCTTCGTTCACTGCAGTTCTTTCGGGGCTTCTCTACCCACTGCCTGAAGGAGGCAATCACGAATAATAGTTTTCACCTTCTCAACTTTTCCCAAATACCAGTTGTCACTCAGCTTGTTAAAAGCATTTAATTTAAATTTTTTATTGTGAGCAATGGATGAGGGAGAAGAATGGTATATCAGTTTTCCAGGGCTGCATAACAAATTACCACAAACTGAGAGACCGCATAAAACAAATTTATTATCTCACAGTTCTGGAGGCTAGGTGTTTCCCTGGTGGTCTCATGGTTAGGATTTGGTGCTTTCACTGCCGTGGCCCAGGTTCAATCCCTGGCCTGGGAATTGAGATCCTGCAAGCCATAAGGGGAGGCCAAAAAAAAAAAAAAAAAGACTTTCAAAACCAAGGTGTTGACAGGAGGTGTTGGTTCCTACAAAAAAAGACTTTCAAAACCAAGGTGTTGACAGGAGGTGTTGGTTCCTACTGGAGACTCTGAGGGAGATACTCTGTTCCACGCTTCTCTCCTAGCTTCTGGTGGTTCCTGGAAATCCTTACTTTTCCTTGTCCTGTAGATGCATCACTCCATCATCACATAGTGTCCTCCATGTGCTTCTCTGTCTCTATGTCTCCTCTCGTCTTCTGATAAGGACACTATTTATATTGGATTAGGAGACCACCCTACTCTAGTATGACTGCATCTTAATTAATTAATTATATCTGCAATAACACTCTATCCAAATAAAGTCACATTATGAGGTATGGGGATTAGGACTTCAACATATCTTTTTGGAGAACAAGATTAAATCTGTAACAAATTTGCTGGCTTTGCCTTTATTCCCAAGGAGACACAAAGGACTATAAGTGTAGACCGGAGATAATATCTTGAAACCGTGCAGACTAGGGCGACTTCTACACTTCCCTTACATTAAGCCAGTCCTGGGTGAACATTTATATCGATCAAGGAGAGCCAAGAATTCTCCAAACACAGAGAAAACTTCTCAGCCTTAATGTCCTGTGAATATTAATGGGATTTAGTTGTTTTGTTTAATTTGTTCTCTATAACTACAAATAGTTTCACGTTTGTAATATAAACAGGCATACATCTTATTCAATAAATGTTTACATTTCTATTCATTAACAAACCTCATTCCTCTCTGGACCAAAAAAATTAGCCATTTTAGGAGTCATGCCTGCTTATCTTCTTGGCATATGTCTTTATCCAGATGCACTGAGAGAATTAGGACACATTTAGAAACAAATTCATACCAAATAGTGAAAAATTTGATAATATTTTAAAATATGAATCTCTTTTTACATAGATACCTTAGTAATTCTGCCAGCATTGGGAACTAAAATTGCATTCACAAAAATAAATTTATTCATCCTTAAAAACATCTTACACATAATTGCTCAGTACAGAATATTTCTTCCATGCCTGCTTTTTTCACTTTTAAAAGAATAATGACTTTCAGAATTTAATTGGCTACTAAGCTGCCATGTCACAGATAATACAGCCACATGTAATTTTTAAATATCATACAAAGAAATATTCAGGGCAAATATTTATAATGTTAAATGCTCAGTGAAAATGTAATAAAAATAATTTTGGGTTTGTATTGAAAAAAATATAATGTGCCCTATACTGTCCACCTTCATTTAGAAAGTCAAAACAAAATATCCCTAAAGATACTTAAAAAGGTATGTAATAAAAACTCATTGTTTATGAAATAGTTCATTAGTAAGGTGAGTGCATTTTTTTTGCTAGAATTTATCAGCAAACTGGCATTTACATGTCTGTGTATGTGTACAGAATCTTTTATCTGCCAAGGTAAGGATCAGTACCCCTGAATGTAGAGCATTCACCATGACAAATTATCGATGAAAACAAACAAGCCATTGTTCATTTTTATGGAAAGGTGTTGGGTGGAAATGAAACTAATTGAATTAAATATGATCTGATTGTTGGATGGTCATGCTGAACTAATTAGTGTAACACTAAATGAAAGGAAGGGAGAATTGGGCGTCAAGCCAAGATATCTCATGTTAAACAGACTCTTCTGCTCCCTTTTAAAGCATGTGAAGGAAATGACAATCTCCAAATGAATGTCTCACCCACCCCATAAATGAAACACTAACAGTGAAGAGGGTATAAAAGTATCACAAGCATCAGTGAGATTGTAGATCATTTAGCACTTCTTTTTTTTTTTTTTTTTTGCGGAACGTGGGGCCTCTCACTGCTGTGGCCTCTCCCTCCGCGGAGCACAGGCTCCGGACGCGCATGCCCAGCGGCCATGGCTCACGGGCCCAGCCCCTCCGCGGCATGTGGGATCCTCCCGGACACTTCTTTTTTTTTTTTTTTTTTTGCGGAACGTGGGGCCTCTCACTGCTGTGGCCTCTCCCTCCGCGGAGCACAGGCTCCGGACGCGCATGCCCAGCGGCCATGGCTCACGGGCCCAGCCCCTCCGCGGCACGTGGGATCCTCCCAGACCGGGGCACGAACCCGCGTCCCCCGCATCAGCAGGCAGACTCCCAACAACTGCGCCACCAGGGAAGCCCAGCACTTCTTTTTAAGTAACCATTTTTTCCCTCATTTTAGGGACATTTTTTGTAACAGTTAAGAGAGTAATACCTTGACACGTAATAATTTTGTAATTATTGTTTTAACCTGCTACAGTCTTTCATCAAAACAACTGTTATCAATGGAATTTGCTCAGTGTAGCAAGGTAGAGCCCAAGCAGGGTATAGGAGGAAGACAATCATTCTCTTCAGGTCTTGGTTCTAAAGCAGACAATTATGGCAGCAGGAATATAAGCCTTCATGTACTGTGCACTCTAACTCCTCATTTTTAGCTGTTGGAACAGATCATAAATGTGTTGGGCAGACCTCACAGAGGGCTGGGCTTAGCAGGAGGAATCACAGATCTACATTGATAGAGCGTTCTAGGAGTAAATGTTGCTTAGGCTCATCTTTTCTACAATCCATATAGAGCCAGGAACTGGTACCCAAGTTCGTAACAGTATTGGTTGGTGCCAAAGGGTTGGTGGGTTTCTAAAAACCCTGGACTCTTATCTGAGACTGACCCTCTCCTATATTTGTATCCAATGAGGTAGAACTTTAGTTGTTTCATCCGTTAATAGCGAAATATTTGGACCTTCTTTTCTTGCTCTTTTTTTTTTTTTTTTCCTCTTCTGCATCACTTCATCTCTGTCCAGGTCTATTCTTGATTTACTTAGCTCTTCCTGCTCCTATGTGCATTATCCTGGAAGTTATATAGAAGATTTGGCTTTCTGATTTGATATTAATCCCATTACTCTCCAGTTCCCTTTACCTTTGGCCATACCAGGGAATGAATAGGAATCAGAATCAAGGAAAGGTTGCAGGCAGGAAAATGTTATTAAATAAAACATCTGGCAGGGCAATAAACAGGGGAAAAGGATGTGAAGTTAGAAGGGTGAACTATCAGAGACAAATTAAAATGTGGTGGATGTAATACTAGGATTTACTCTTGAAGACAGTTACCAAGAAAAAAGGAAGGGTGTTGGTGACCACTTATGTAAAGTGCCAACTGTGTGTTGCAGAGCTCAGACAGCCTAATAGGACCTGTTCTCTTGGAATGCCCTTGTCCACCCCACCCCCATCTGCCTGAACATCTCCTGCTTGTTCCTCAATTCTTTCCACTTGTTATGTTTGATAACATTTGACACCATCTGTAATTAATGTGTTTCATTTATTTGTGAAAATGTTTATTATCTCTCTTTCCTAATAGAGTATATGCTATGTGATGTTAGGAGCTTCTCTTTCTCGTGTACAATTTATAACCAGCACTAAGCACAGTGCCTGACACAAAACTGATGCTTAATAATTTTGATAAATACATGCATGCTAGCATACATGAATAAATGAATGAATTCAAGAACCAATTCAAGCGTCATATCCTATGTCAAGTTTTTGCTATACACCTTAGTAACTTCTTATAATGGTGGCACCTTCTATATACAGTTGTATTGTGTTCTACTTTAATAAATTCATGTGTTCACTTTTGATTCTAACAGAATGACTCCCTTAAAAGTTGGGTCATGTATTATTTCTCTTTGGAACTCCCACTTAGCCTAGAGTTTTGTGAATACATGAACAGTTTTGAGAAAATATTATTGGGTACCCAGAACCATTTTGACCACATGAGAAAATCTAAATTTCCCAAGTTATCAAATATGGAAAATATACTTCTTTATCATTCACATAGCAGTTTTATATTATTTGCTTATGAAAATGTCATAATTTAATTACATATATTCTCTTTACCTATAAATTCCATACTCTATTTTAACCACTTCCTTAGCTAAATATTAGCTGTCAGTGTAGGAAAATACAAGGCTATGAAACATTTCTGAAGTATTCTTTTTAAAAATTGGTAACTGGCTTCATAACTTCTTCACTTTCTTGAGCTTATCAGCTGCTATGATGCCTGAAAATAATTGTGAGTTTCTCTGTAATGCTAATAAAAACTCCAGGAGTACCCGAGACTTCTTGACAACACATATTAATTTAAAGGAAAAGTCATTTTCCGCCATTTTGCAAATTTCCTACTTAATAAAATGCTCAGTACTTAGGCAAATTAGGAGATACGTAGGCTACAAAAGTGTAGACATGTTCTTTTTTTTAACAATAGAAATAGAGGACTTTGATTAAGGAAACTTGTTAATATTTTTCTCCATTATGTATATTAATTTTGGTCTTTGCCTAAACATGTACTTAGATAAAAATTTAAATAAAAAGTATGAGATGTTTGTGCTTTAGATTATTTAAAAGAAGGCAACCAACTATCCCAGTTTTCCTGAAACTGAATTGCTTCCTGGGAAACAGGACTTTCACTGCTAAAATCAGACAAACCAAATGGTTGTTCACCCTAGACTGATATAGCATTATTTTTCTTTTCTAACTTAAACTTAAACTCTTAAAAGAGTTTCTAGAATTTTCCAAGAATGCATCTCTAAGGCATTGTTAAAGAAAGGAAGGTAACTCATTTTTGTTTGAAAGGTTGACACTTTTATGTTTTATTTTTATCCCAAGATGGTGATTATTATTTATTTATAATAGTTGTAAGGGCACATGGCACTTACAAACACATAAAAGACAAAGCTCCTGTGAGATTTCCCATCTAACTCAATATACAACACACCATATAAGAGCAAAGGGAGAGATAGAAAAGCGTTAGAAAAAATCAATACTGGAAGGCTTAGTGGGAGAAATGTGTTCTAAACTTTCAAGGAGAGATGTCAAGGAATAAAAGGAAGTTTGTTCAAGTAGGACTAATCTAGTTTCAAACCTTTTGAGAATTATACATGCATAAATAACAGGAAAATGGATTTCTATATCTTTTTTCTCCTTACATCTTCCTAGTGAGTATTTTAAAAATCATTTTACAGTGACCCTTTTTAACCTCATTTAATGTTTTCTGCCTTAAACTGTTTTCCCTGTGAGTTGTATAGCCACAGCAACTTCTTGTAGTTAATAATTGTCAGATATATCATTTTTCTTCCCCTTACTTTCAAATTTCCGGTCACTATGTTTTAGACGTGCCTTTTAAATTAACGTATAGCTGGAAATGTGTGATCTAATCATAAAATTTCCATCTTTTAATTGTCAAGATTTTTACTTTTTCCTGTACTGTTTCTTAGTATTTTATTTCTGCTGCCTTACTTTGTGATTTTATGTTCTTTCTTCCTTCTTTACTGTTCTAAGTTAGAATGATCAAGTATATTTATTCCATTTTTCTCCTCTAAATTATTGGAAGTTATACATTATTTTTCTGTTATTTTATGGGTTCCCCTTAAATTTCTAATATGTTGAGCCTAACCTGACAAAGTCTAAAATTAATCACTATCTTTGTACCACTCACTCATAATATAAGTAACTTATAACCCCCTTTCACATAATTCATGTCCAATAGTTTAGTTATGTTTTATTTTTGAACCATACTCAATTAGTCATTATCTTTATAGTAATTTTCATTTAGGCTTACCACAAATTTATCAATATCCATTCCTATCATCCATTTATGAGTCCTGCTGCTACCTTGTGGGTGTAATTTTCTTCTTCCCAAAGTAAATCAGTGAATGGTAATTTAAGTGATGGAGGGTCTCCAGCAATTAAAAAAAAAAAAACTAACAAACAAAAAGTTCTCTCTAACTGAAAATCTCTTCCTCCTCCTGCCTGCGCCCCTAGCAACTCTTGAAAAATTATTTAGTGGGATATAGAACTCTAGTATGATACTTATTTTCTCTAAGCAATTTTGAAGATATTATTCTCCTTTATTTTATGGACTTTTTTTTTTTTTTTTTTTGGCGGTACGCGGGCCTCTCACTGTTGTGGCCTCTCCCGTTGTGGAGCACAGGCTCCGGACGCGCAGGCTCAG
>NC_041218.1:26776785-26879439 GCF_002837175.3 Physeter macrocephalus
GTGGCCATGGCCCACGGGCCCAGCCTCTCCGCGGCATGTGGGATCCTCCCAGACCGGGGCGTGAACCGGGTTCCCTTGCATCGGCGGGCGGACGCGCAACCACTGCGCCACCAGGGAAGCCCTGGACTTTCTTGCTGCAGTCTAAATATTATTTCTGTGTGGTGAATCTGTCCCTCTCCAACTGCCCCCACTATTTCTTTCCTAGTAATCTTATTTCACGTGGTTGTCTTCAAGATTTTTCTTGTTGCCTCTGATGTCCAGTGGTTTCAACAAGATATGATTAGTATAACTTTAGTTTTATTTATCCTGGTTGGAAATTATGTTGCTTCTGGACTGTAAGGATTCTTATTTTTCCTCAATCTGGGAAAAACTTTAACCATTATCATTTCAAATATTACTCCTCTCCTATTCTACTTCAATAACTCATATAAATATATATGTTGGATTTTCTCTTCAATCTTCTCTGTGTCTTAGTCTCTCTTTCATATGTTTAATCTTCATATCTCTCTGGGCTACATTCTGAGAAACTTCACTAGGTAACCAAGTCAACATTCTTATTTAATCTACTTTTCAACCTGCTCATTGATTGTTTTTATTTCAAGAATCATAAAAAAATTTAATTTCTAGAAGTTTTAAGTGATGATTTTTCAAATCAGCTTGCTCTCTTTTTCATAGTCTTTAATTCTTTTCTTATGGTTTCTATTGGTATACAGTTTTAACTATATTAAATATATTTTTTATTTTCTATTTCAAATTATTTCATTATTCTCATATATTTTAAATATGTTTCTTATATTTGCTGTATCTCAGGTGGATCATTTCCTTGTGAATTTTTTGATATTTAATTGTGATCTTATCTTCCAAAGCAACTATTTATTTCAAAGGTCTTTTGTGCAGCATAGATTATGGAAATATCTCTTCAGAGTAATTTTACACTTACTTTTTCCAGTGTGTCATAAGTAGCCCCAGGAACAATTTTTTAAACATCTTTATTTATACTATAAAATTTACTAAAGTTTATAATTCAATGGCCTTATTATATTCACAGAGTTCTGCAACTACCACCACAATCTAAGTTTAGAAAAGTTTATCATCCCAAAAAGAAAGCGTGTATCCATTAGAAGTTGCTTCTCAACCCATCCCCTTCCCCAAGAAACCACCAATATACTTTCTATCTCTGTGGATTTGCCTAGTCTAGATTTTACTACAGTATGTAGTCTTTTGGCTTTCTTCATTGAGCATACTGTTTTAAAAGTTCATCTATGTTGTAGCATGTATCAGTTCTTTATTCCTTTTTATTTCCAAATAATATTCCATAGTATAGATATACTTGTTTATTCTTTCATCATGTTGTTATTCTTTCATCAGTTGATGGACATTTGGGTGGTTTTTACTTTTTGACTTTTATGAATAGTGCTGTTATGAATATTCATATACAACTTTTTGTATGGAGGTATGTTTGCATTTCTCTTTGAGTGTATACCCAGGAGTGGAATTACTACACCATATGGTAGCTCTGTGTTTAGCATTTTAAGGAACTGCCTAACTATTTTCTACATTGTTTGCAGCATTTTACATTCCCACCAGCAGTGTGAGAGTTCTAATTTTTCCACATCCTTATCAACATTTGTTTTTATTGTTTTTATTGTAGCCATTCTACTGAGTGTGAAGTGGTATCTCATTATAATTTTGATTTGCATTTCCTTAATAGCTAATGATGTTGAGCTTCTTTTTATGGGCTTATTGGAATTTTGCATATCTTTTCTGGAGATATGTCTATTCAAATCCTTTCCACACTTTTAAATTGTGTTATTTGTATTTTTATTATTGAGTTATGTGTTTGTATTTCTGGTTACTGGCTTCTTATCATATAAGTTATTTACAAATGTTTTCTCTCATTCAGTGAGTTATCCTTTCACTTTCTTGTTGGTATCAAGATTAAATGAGGTAGTCTGAGCAACGATATTAGTAATTAGAATAAGTTAGTAGCCACTCAAATGAAATTACGATGTTAATTTTATTATTATTCAGTTATACATTGGATTACATGTGTGTATGATTTACCTTGAGAGTTACTTAAATACTTAATATTTCTTATTCCACAGGAAAAAAATGCATTCTGAGTTCCAAATAACTAATTTACAAGTGGCTTTTGAAATAAAAAGGAATTGGTGTCTGTCATTCTATATTATACATAAGGTTCTATTTGCTTTAAGGCAAAAGCAGTTAGGCAAATATAAAGGCAGGTTATGTTGTAGTGAAGCATGCAATTTCTAAATGTTTTCCTGCTCTCATTGTGATGATACATTCATGGAAATGCATGATTTGAATAAATGATTTTTAAAATCTCAGAGGAAAGGTTTCAGAGAAATTCTTTAACTATTTTATTGCAAAAATAATTAGCTATGGGAAACTCTCCAACTCCAATTATTAATGCACAGAAATGATGCAACAAACCACAATAATCTTGAGAACATTTATCTTTAATTCTTGAGACGGACCATTCTGCTTCCATTTCTAATGAAGGGGCAATAAGATAAACACGTATTTCTAATATTTTTATTTTAAAGCTCTGATTTTATTCACACTGATAATAATGTTATTTCAAATGTTTATCTATGAAATATGTTTTTAAACTAAAATTTAAAACATTTAAACTTTTTCTTGTCAAAATATTTTTCTTTCTGGAAAGCTTTTCCTGTTTTGTGTGTTGTCAAATACATTTTGAGAAGCAATAAATCAGTATTTTAACACCAGAACTTATTCTTCCAAATAAATATTGCAATAAAACATTTATTACAAATCAGAGGTTTTCTTACAAAACATGAGTGATTTCACATAGTCCCAAAATATCTTCTAGCCATACAGCTTTGATTACCTTCGTCTTACCTGGTGAGAGAGCTAACATGCTGGATATCTGTATTAAATATCTATGGGGTTTATTCAGGAAAGAAGACAAGCAAAAATCAAGGTATACAATGTGCTTAGTTTGTATGAATTTATAGATATGTCTTACTCCATGAATTAGAACGGGTGCTAAGCCATACATCTCATAACTGTATGTACCACATTGTATAAACATAATTTTTCTTAGCTTCAACACAACATTTTACAGAACGTAAAACTTTGTTTTGTATAACATGCTGAAATTATTTTATATATTTTTGAACTTGTGTTTTGGTTGAAAATTGATCCAATTTAAGCATACTTCCAACTTATTAAAATAGATATTTGGTTTTGCATAATTCTATAGGTTTGATGTTGTAAGATGAAGCTTTAAGCATGCTGTTTCAAGAAGATTAACAGCTGATATAGTCTGCCTTAGCTGTGTGAGCTTATTTCATAAAGACTTGTTTTGCTATGTCACATTTCCCAATAGATTTTAATCTTTTTCTCATCATTTAATCTTTTAAAATCTTTACAAGTGATGTTTTCATTATTATGTTAATTACCTTCTAAAGAACATTTTTTTTCCCACTGTAGAAATAATCTACTCATTTTCACATTTAGGTGAAAGTGTAAGATTTTTGTTTTAAGCATATCTGTTTTTGCAGCTCATTCACTTTTATATCATCCATTATTTAAAAGTTTCCTTTGAGTTCTTTGATGTCAAATGACAGTAGTGTCACAAAATAAATATAAGGGTTTTTCATTAAAAATATGTAAGATTCAATAGTCTCTCAATTAGTTATTGATAAATAAAAAATGCCATTCTCCCCAAAATGACAAGAAGAAAAACCTCACTGAATTTATCTCAGAAGTTTTCTGTTAAGGTAAAAGGAAAAAGTATCACTGCCTGCATTCCTTCCATTACAGTGAAAATTTAATTTCTGACCCATCCCCATAGGGATTTTGAAAATGTTGACAATTTCCTAAACTCCAATAATTAAAAATTAGTCCTAAAAAAATCTTAAGTGTTTGTGATAAATTAGCAGAACTGCAAGAATAATGTCAAGTACAAATACAATGTGTAAGTTTTTGTCACTTGCTAAATTTTCTGGGAAGATTCTCATTGGTGTTATAGTTTACCTACCAGTTTTTCTGTTATATGTGTTCACAGAAAGATTTTGAAATCAGTATGAGGTAATGGTTGAACATAAGAATTGAGTGTATGGTCTTCCCTGGTGGTGCAGTGGTTGAGAGTCTGCCTGCCAATGCAGGGGACACGGGTTCGTGCCCTGGTCCGGGAAGATCCCACATCCCACATGCCACAGAGCACCTAGGCCCGTGAGCCATGGCCGCTGAGCCTGCGCATCTGAATTGAGAGTAAATATAATTCTGTTTTCATTTTAAAATATCTTCATTCTTCAGATGGTTTACTTTAAATTTTATACAAGCTCTGTATATGAACAACAGATTGTGAGGCCATACTCTTCTCAGTGTAGATTATGCTGTGTTTTCACAATCTAAAATTCCAGTTATCAAGTAATAAAATAGCTAGCCTCTCTGGTTGCAGAGATAGCCTTTATGCTATAAATCAGTGCACTAGCTTCTTGTAAACTGCTATGAAGCCAGACAGCCTGGAACAATTTACCACCAAGAGATGTGAATTTTCTCTATTTATCTTACTAAAGTGTTCACTTCAAAATATTTAAGTGCTTGCAGTTTTATTCCTAAATAAAAATGCTCAGATCCAGTTATGGAAACTTAATTAAATCACTTTTCATTTTTCAGTGTCTTTCTTAGGTTCTGCTATTTCACTACTACTATAAAAAAAAAGGGTTCTCTAGAACTGATGACAATAACTGGTAAAATAAATTTCTGAGCGTAAACACAAAAAGGATTTTACTATACTTCCAAAGATTTTATCAATAATAACAACCTTGAATTTTTCTATCATGTAATAAAACTGCAATATTACTACAGAGTTAGACATTGGCATAGAACAGGAACTGAGCTTGGTTATAAAGCACTGGGACTCGAGTGAGATTTTTCTGGGTTGTAAAGAATTAATAAACAGAAACTTTAATTTTAAAAAGTCAGGAGACCAGAAGGGGGAGCTCTCACACCGAGCCGCAATAGATAGTGAGGCTCAACAAGAACAAGATAGATTCCTTGTCCTTCAGCAAGGACTCAGCCAATGAGAACTGTCGCAAGTCAGCCAGTGAAAAGCCATGGATTCTTTGTTTACCATAGCCCTCCCAACTTCCTTTTCCCCTTCTTCTCTCTTCTCATTCCAGGAGGTAATTTTGCAACCCTCCTTCAAAAATGGGAAGACTGGATGCTATCTTCCTTGATGATTGCATTTCAAAGAGATGCCTTCCAGTTTCCTTGAGAGAGACATACCTGGGTCATAAAGCTGGTAAGAGTCTTATTTAGCTTCTAAAAGATTTACATACTTTTCAAAGAGACAAAGAAAGAACTTACAATTACGGTTTTCCAAAGTAAGTTTTCTAAGAAAAGGGGTGAGGGAAGTCTCTTATTTTTAATTTATTTTTGCACATACAGTAGAAGTGAGAAATTGGAAATGGAAAGGGGAAAAGCAAAGAGAAAGTCTCTGCCATGTATCATCAGACTTAAGATGCAGAAAATATAAGTGGCTAAAGAGAGAAATCAAGGATATTTGGTTTTTAACTAGTTATTAATAAGTAACTTCAAGGCAGACAGTTTTCATTATGAAAGAAAATATATATCATAATGTAAAAAATTTTTAATTTTAAGAAATATTTACCATTTATATCTAATGTAAGTTTAGCCTAATAAAATGATGCTTACATATGTGAAAAACAAAATAAAGGAAAACTTTCTTTACTTGTGTCCAGGCTCCAGTATTCATTGTTCCAAGAAGGTAACTGGAAGGTAAACTAAAAAGAATTTCAATTGGAAGATCTGTACAACCTTTACACAAACCCATTTCCTGGAACATACTCTGAGAAAGGAAGAATGCGTGGGAGAATAAGTATGAGAAACATTTCATTTGCATCCCTGTGTAGGAGGTTCACAAACTACATTTTCATATTAAAGTCTCTGTGAAGTCCAGCTTTTGAGGAATCCTTTTAATTTTTTTTGGGGGGGGGGAAATAACATAGACTCTCCAAATTAGAACAATCTAATTTTTTTTTCAGAGCTTGCTATAGCAAAAGAGTCATCTACTATCACCTGTCTGCTGCCTCTATAGATAAACAAAAATTTAAAACAGTACAAAATATTTGAGTTACACTTCTCCTACTCGAGGACTTCCTAGAATTGCTTTATTTCTTTCTCACATTGAAAAATGCTGTAGCAAAGGTTAAAACCAATCTGACAAGTGACTTAAAATGAGTTGATCTTTTATTTTATTGAATATTTTGGTTTGGTGGCTTGAATGCCATAGAAATCTTTCTGTTGTTTTAAATCCAGGAAATTTACATGACAATGTCATAGTATTAATAAGTCAGAGCCAATTTTAATTAGAATACAATGTCCACCTTCAATTTATTGAATCAAAATTTTTTATCTCAGGAATTTTTCTTGATTTATATTTTTAACTCTATTTTCTGTTCAAATTGTTTTATTCTCCTCTACAAGGACCCCAGGTATGTGTATAATAGGTCTATGTTGGCAAACTTCCACATCTATCTCTTTCTAATTGTTTAAATGTTTTTTTCTTTTCTATTACATTTAATTCAATATGCTGAAATTTGTCCTTCTTTTAGGAAGATTTGCTTTCAATCGTGTGGATGCTTCAACTGTTGCATCACTTATTGTGGTTTTATTTTTGTCTCCACTTCTTTTGTTGTATTATTATTTCTCCTCTGATTCCTATATTTCTGTCTTGAAATCTTCACACATGGAGGGCTTTAAACAATTAAAATTCTTTTTTTAATTTACAAAGCTATTTGATTCTACAGGAAAATACTTCACCAAAGTTTTTATCTACTCCATGTTAAAATACTTTGTAGGCCATCTTAGTTTTCAGCTTTCTGTATTCTTTTACGACTTTTTTCCTTACATGTCCCTTTTACATTTCTGCATACCTTTGAATGTGAGAAGTTCTTTCTAGCCCCAGTTGTTTACAGAATTTAATGTGGGAAGAGACCGGAAGATTACTTTAGGCTAACATGATGAAGGGTGTGGTAAACATCGTTGCTGCAAAAATGGAATATATATATAGGTTTTTTTCCTTCAACTCCAATTCCCTTGCCAATCCATGAGGGCTAAGACAATCAGGAAGGCTTCTTCAGCCCATGCACTTGGTCTTGATGTCTAACGCAAGAGTTAATTTTCCACTGAGTGGTACCAAGCACTATGGAAACCTGCTACTCTGACAGATTTGCTCATGATCAGAAATGGTTGCTAATCTTTCCAAACTTTCTCTCTTAATGTAATCGTTCTCAACATTTCATCTCCAATGTCCAATGCAGTTGGTATCCTTTATTAGTGTGCTTTAAAGTTGGGGGTTATTGGTGCTAATATAATCTAAAATAAAATTACTATTTCTACTTCTCATTTTCTTTGTTAGAGGTGGGCAGAGATTTTGTTCCTACTCCAGATTAAAAGTGTCTTTGTTGTGCATTTTTTAAGACTAAATCTTTCATTTTTAAAAAATTTTATCTATAATATTTCATTGATTCATAGTCCATCACTCTAGAACCAATGTGAGCAATTTATACTTCCCTAGAAAATTATTGATTTATCTATTTCAGTTAGCCTTTGAATTTTATTGGTGTCAGTTTTTACAGAGCATTATTTTATACACATCTAATCTAATCTAATCTACATCTATGATAGGTAACATTATTATTTCTGATCTTTTTGTAACATCTTGGCTCACTCTGAAGATGTTAACTCTGTGCCTTTTAAAGTCTTCTGTTTGGTTTCTAAAATATTGAGATTAATTTCTTCAAAAATTGGGTTTGGTGACTTATGTTATAAAGCATATTTTCCTCAAACTTTTGGTGATGTTTTTGCTAGTTCCTTATAATTTTGTTTGCTAATTTCTGTTTGCCTGGCTGTGGATGTATGTTCTGATACCAGAGCAGGCCTCAGGAGACCGTGGGAGTAAAGTGCTGGTAAACTCTTCTTGAAATTTCTGTCTAATTATGTCTGGTTTCCGTGATGCAGGCACTGACCCTTGCCACTTTGCTCTGAGGGCAAATGCAGCTGATGCCCAGAGAAGGAGAGGGCTCCATCCGGCTATTCTGCATGCATTCACCCAAATAATCGCTTCTCTGGGGGGCTCCCCAACTGTTTTAATGTGTTGCTCTGGACTTGAATCATCCTTTGGTAAACATTTCACATCTGCCCCTCAGTCCTCCTCCTAATGTCTTTTGAGCTGTAGTTTACATTAGTCTGTTTTATACATTTAACTAATTCCTCAAATTACATGGCTAATTGATAAAAGGTATTCTAGTTTTCTATCACCACTTTATATTTATCATTTTGTAAAATATATATGGCCATTTAAAGGTGATTTCCCTTGGAGAGAGTTCTTATGTTTAGTCAGCCATCTTCATCTGATGTCCTTGTTCAGCACTTCCTGTGATTACTGATTTGAAGCCTGATTTTTTTCTCTGATCTGGGTTGAACTTTTCTAAGAAAGTTATATAGTATCTGTGTGGATTTATTTCTTCTAGAAATTTGGGGGTTTGTTTGTTTAAATAATATTTTTGGTGAGGGAATTTGTCACTTGCAGAATGTTTTTTCCTTATGTGTTTAAGAGATGAGTCAGCTTACAAAGCCCATAATGGGAGAAGAATGGCTTGATTATACCTTACACATTAAAACACAATAATGTGTGGTGCAAAGATCTGAAGAGTATCATTAGATATTTTATTATCTACTGGTCCTAATTGGAAGGGACCCTTTAAAGCTTGTAATTTAGTTTACTTTGGGGATTTTAGATATTTATTAATGTCCATGTTTTTCACCTCTGTGGTAGTCATCTCCATAGAATGAAAATATCAGTTCACAGGCATAGTTTGGATGAATCTATGCAAAAATGTGGATATTTGCACTCTCACTTAAATGGCTGTTATTTTAATATTTGCGTTCATTAAAAAATGGGGGATATGTCAAAGATAGCTTTGAAAGTCTAA
Source organism: Physeter macrocephalus (assembly GCF_002837175.3). Classification (NCBI taxonomy): domain Eukaryota; kingdom Metazoa; phylum Chordata; class Mammalia; order Artiodactyla; family Physeteridae; genus Physeter; species Physeter macrocephalus. The sequence goes on from NC_041218.1 coordinate 26,785,803, forward strand.
TACTAAAACTTGGAGCTATCTGAGAGTAATCAAACTATGCAATTATAATTAGAATATGCTTAAACCATCAATCTACAAATATGACTCAGGCTGTAGTGTGTATTTTACTGTTTGATTCTGGGGAAAGCTGGAAAATTATGAAGTTTATAATAGGCCTGTGGAAATTGCCCCATAAACTATTTTGGGGAAGTCTTGCAATTTTAATATTTCATCTTTATATTAATATTTTACATGACTTCTTTTTTTACAGTCCTCCAGGATTTAAAACAGTGCTAAACTAGGGTAATAGATAGCTGTATTTACCAAAGGGCCTCTAAGAAACCGGAATTAGATTATCAATTTATTACAGGTCCCAGTATGTCCTGAAAAGTGTATTTATTACTGTTTTCTCACAGATTGGTGATTCATCCTCAAAAACAAATAGTTTGGATGGCACTTTCTTTGCCTTGAGTCATTTACTGTCTGGACTTTTTCTTTTTGCTCAGTATTCCCTAAGGGGTATTTTACCTCCTAATTCTGTGTCCTGGAAATAGATAGTTTTGAACTAGTCTTCAAAAAGTGAGATAAAGATACCTAGAATATGCCATATATCCCCTCTTTGCCCTTCTGTACCTTCTCACTATTCTTCTTTGACCTGCTGTCTGCCAGGGGAGGCTTGCATGTGTAGACCACATCATTTCTACCCCATACCCTCTGGTTTCTGGTTTCTGGGGGACTATGGATCTGCGGTTTGGCTTGAAGCTGACTTCACCACTACACTGAAGGTCACATCTCTATTCAAGGCAGTCTTCTCTACATGACTTTCTCCTTCTAAGATCTAGGAACTGCTCCCTCTCCTTACTGTTGACACAGGTGGTCTATAGCTTTACTAAGACATGTTGACACAGGTGGTCTCAAGTTCCACAAAGCAAAGAGTAATGACACTAGTAAAGAAAAGGAGATAGCAATAGTTTTAATAGTGAGGTTTACATAGTATAGCCAAGCTCAGTTTTTGGCTCATGGAGAGTTAAAAACTTGTACTAATTATTTTGTTGCAAATGAAAAAACAAAACAAAACAAAACTCATGTCAAGATGTCATAAGCAAAAATGGATTAGCTCTTATTACTGAAAAGTCTAAGAGTAGATGATCAGTTATCAACAGATCTGGAGATCAAATGTTGTCATTTGGACTGACAACATATAGTCACCTATTTGCTTTAAAACTAACACAAGATAGTAAAAGACTAGTGAAAAAATGGTTAGGAAAGCACTCTCTGGTAAGGTGACTTTTCAGCAGAGACCTGAAGGAAGAGAGTGAGTTTCATGGATATTTGGAGAAGAGAATTTCAGTGTGTTTAGGATGTTTCAAAACCAGCAGAGGGTCAGTACTTTTTAGCAGAGAGACTGAGGAGAATATTAGAATGTAAAGGTGGAGGTGGTGAGAGGCCAGATTATTCTTTTCTGAGTGTAATGAAAAACCATTGAAAGATATTGCAAGGGGAAGTGACATTTTCTGAATATATTTTTTAAAGAAACACTCTGGGTCCTATGTGGGGAATTAGATGTAAGAGGATAAGAATGATAGTTAGAAGGCTGTTGCTTTGTAACAGTGAAAGATAATTGGCTTGATGGAGGTGGTGGTAAGTGCCTGGATCCAGGGTAGGATATGATCTGAAGACAGAGACAAAGGACTTACAGATTGGTTGTGGAGTGTTAGAAGAAGAATTAAGGTGATTTAGCCTGAGTAATGAATTGCATGAAGGTGGTGTTGTTCACTGAGTTAGGGAATATTAAAAGGGAGCAATTTGGAGGTTCATAACATCCTGAGTTCTCTCTTGGGCCTGTTATGGTTTGAAAGTTGGAGATATCTTCTAGACATCTGAATGGAGATATCTAGCATGCATCTGAAAATATAAGTCTGTAATTCATGGGAAATATGAATTTTGGAAATATAGATCTTAGAGGCTGTTTTTTTTAAAAATCCTCCCATCTCGTCTCAGATTTTGCTAACTGAAGATTATTAGCGATGTTAGATGTCTTGTACCTATGAATTCCCTCTGCTTGCCTGAAAGAAACCTTCTTTCGACTTCCAGTCATGTAAAACTGAAACAAGCTCATATAACTAGAAATTCAGAGGCATGTGAATTTCAGAGTTAATTGATTCAAGGGCTTAAGGCTATCAAGTTTGCAGAATTTTTTTTTTTTTAATCTGACATTCTGCTCAGTTACCACAGACTGGCTTCATCTTAAATCTGTTTCCTTTCTGGTCATGGAACGGCATCCAGGAGTAATTAGTCTACATGTTTCCTCACTTTGTATCAGGAAGATGGGAGGCTGATTTGTCATCTTGTCACTACAGAGAGAGGAAAAAAATCTCTCCCAGAAGTATCCATCAAATATCTTTTCATGTCTCCTTGGCTTGCATTGGGTCACATGCTCATTCCTGAATGTGTAATTGTGGCATAGAGGATAGGATTTTTCTGAGGGAGGAATGAATGGTTTGATATAAAGGCTAATGGGCAGAGATTGAAAGAAAAGAATGTTTAATATAAGGAAAAGTTAAGGAGGAGATTTATCAAGATTAATGTTATTAGTATTTGTAAGTTTAATATGAATAGAATTGATTAGCAGATTACTTGGAGTACATAAAAAATTCTTCATGGTCAGATATAAATGACAAGGCAAAAAGAATAAATTTCCTTTTCACCATTTCCTTACATTCTAATAGACTTACAAGACTCTGTTAAACAAACATGCCTCTAGACTTTGGACTCGTTTACACCATCTTAATATGAAAATAATTAGGAATGGCAAAGTATTTGTTTTTCTCCATCTGTTCTATTCCTTTGACTGTACTAGACTTTGACACTGTACTCTGGGTTGAATATACCCTAATTAAACTGAAGTTTTTCAAATGTGATTATATGGTAATCATTTGTATTCCACTCTAATCATAGGAAAGATACTTTGGACTAATTTCTTACTATTGAGGACTAGATAAAAGTAGGGCCAACACAAATGATATTTTATTCTCTAATTAATACGGTAGCTATAATCTATCATTGTAGGGAGAAAAGAAAAACTGCCATTTAGCTATAGAAATTCTCGTTGTTGTACACAAGTGAAAAATGGATAAGATACCCTCAATTTTCACCAAGGGGACTCTATGATGTTGAATTTTCCATTTCCTGAAAAAAAAATGTATGAAGGTAATGAATAAATGCAGATTTTATTTAAACTAATAGAAGAAAGATCTGACAAAGGTACAAATGTCTTTTCGTGTTAAAAATGCATTTTGAACCTAAAGCACATGGTTCTCAATTATTCCAAATAACCATGATGAATTTTAAAAACATGCAACCTCCTAATCAATTTTCCATTATTTAAAACGATTCATTATAAAGGTTTTAAAAATGTGCCTATTTTTGATCACTCAAAAAAGATGGGAACAAAAGAGAAAAATATCAGATTACATACTGCTACCTGCTACCATGCTCTCCAACTTTCAGAACTGGACCAGAGTCTTTCTAAAACAAGCCATCAACACAATTTTTTAGTCTAAGATTAAATAGATATAAAGTTCTATATGTGAGTAGTATTGCAGGATTTTCCAGGACATATCCTCATGGTATAAAGCATAGGGCATTCAGAAAATGGGGACTCTAAACTCAAGGACTCTAAACCTATTCGTCTGCAGTGTTAAGAAGTTGAAAGTTCCCCTTTCACTAATCTATTCTTCATGTCTGTTAATTTCCAGCAGGTCTTTCCCTCTTATTTTTCTTTATCTCTCTTCTGTGTGTGCTGCCTCAATTATACTTGTATCAATCTGAACATAGACCAAGTTCCTTACTTCCTTACTGTGATCTCAATAACTTTACCTTATTAAAGATTTTTTTTTGAATGGGTGAATAAAGGACAGCACAGGCATCAAAAAATGACATCTCTTCAGGGAATCATGCATACCCTCTGGCTTTTTCCTTGTTCCTTCTCAATTTCTCCTTCTTCCCCACCTCTACAGAGAAGCTTGAAGAACCAACCATTTTCTTAGGCAATGTGGTTCTTCCCACACATTGGCACCTGGGGATCTTGGGGTTTTTTTGGTTTGTTTATTTGTTTTGTTTTTTCTATAAACGGTTTTGTCAGAGAATCTTATTCTGATTTAACTCATGTTGATGTTGTGAATGCAGGTTTTTTTCATCTCAATATATATCTTTGGTGTAGCTTAACTAAAGATTATCTCTGTTGAGACAGCCTGTCTCAGTCAACCCTGTGCCTCTTAGACACTATGAGTTACTTAGGTGCCTCATGGCATGGTCCAACAGAGGAGAATATCCCACTCTTCTTCATGATAAAATCATGGCCCTTCTTGCTTAGTGCAGCCTTGCTTCACACATGTGTATCCCTGTAATGTTAACTAGGCTTTTATTTTCTGTTTCCAGCCATTCACTTTTTCCTTAGTGTGTGGTTTGTCCCTTAGTATTCCTCTCAGACAGGGCTTTTCACTGAATTTCGTTTGAAGAAAACTGGAAGTCATAACGTAAATTTTAAAAAATACTACTAAAATACATAAGTTATTGGGCAATCTCTTCAATAGACATTGATTTTTTTCCCCAATTTGTGATACTCAATATTATGTCTAAAAAATATCTCTATTGTTTTCCTGATATGCACTGTGATTACATACCTATTACATATTTAAATTTATACTTGAAATATAAATTTGCTATAAATTTGTTTGAGATATCTTGTTTCAACTATATAACAATATAAAAATTTGATGCTTTAGAAATAGGATTTTATACATTTATTGAGATGTTCAATAGGATTGGACAGAAATGCTATTGGATTATAAGGAAATGAACGCTAAACAATGTAGCCTAGATATTACTGTTGGGAAATCTCAGGAATAAGTAGAACATGATATTGTCAAGCTGTTGGGATGCAACATGATAACAAATGCTTGCAGGAAGATAGTTGACTGCAGTAGGAATGGGTTAATGGCCCCACAATTAATGCAAAGGAAATAAATTTGAAGTGATGGGTGTCTAGAAAATTCAATGCAAAATTTCAGCATTAAAAAGTAAATATTAAAGAGCAGTTTAAAAATGCTGAGAGATAAGAAGTACCAGAAATTTGTAGATTCTTTCATTTTGGTCAATTACTGAGAATAACAGCACTGAATCCTTATATTTATGTTTTTCTCAATTAAAAAAAAATTCTACTTTGAGTGCTCTTTATTTGTTAGTGAGAATCTCATTTTAACTTTTCTTAAAAATTGAATATTTTACATTGTAGATTTTATATCAAAACTTTCTTCTTTGCACATTTAAAAAGTATAACTTGTAATAGCTATTACATTAATTATTAGTCTTGGAGCAGCTTTTTATGCTGCTTCTATGGACGTAGAAAAACAGTAATGGATTGTTGTGGCATTATATGAGTTCATTAACCTTATCTAGTTGATTCAGTTTCTTTTTTTTCTCCTCTTACTGTCTTAAATTATGCTGTATTTCATGTCCAATTTTCTTCATTTGTAGGACAAACTAATTGCTAATGTCAGGGAAAGAAATATAGGATCTGGAGCCAGATGCATTCCCAGCTCTGCCACTAATTGGGAGGCTGTGAAGAAGAAACAAGATTGGAAGTTACTTGGATGTGTAGGGAACATCTGGGTTCTAGAGTAATTGAGAACAATCACAACAACAAAAAAGCAGTTATGTACACTTGTGTTAGATATCTGCATCACAGTGGGATATGGACATTTACAGGCTAAATAGGAAAGAAAAAAAAAACTTTAAAAGGTTCAGTTGTTGGAGGATAAGAGAAAAACTAAGAACATGTGATAGTGTTTACCAAACTCAAATTTGGCTGCTCATTGCTCAAGAATCCAATACTGAGAGGCAAATATTGGGTAAAAGGAAAGATAGCATTATTGAGGAAGCTAGCAGTCCTGGGGAGAAGGTGGACTCATGGCTAAAGAACCAACTCCCAACTCCCTAGGTTTTGCTTGGAGATTATACAGGGTAAAGAGGAAAAGGGCTACATGCTGAGGAGAGGGTTTGGGGGCACATGATCAGTACATGGACATTCTTCCAATTGTTTGGTGGTGAGGTAACTGGGCGTCAACATCATCAACCTTCTGGTTCCAACTGGTTTGGGGGTCTACACGCTTGTGGGCAGCATACAGGTAACATCTTCCACCTAGTGGGCGTTTCACTATCTGCAAGACAGCTCAAAGGATATGGCTCAGAATGTTTTCTATAGCCTTTAAGGAGGAACCAAAGTTCCTTAATTTTGTTTAATGGCTAAACCATCATTATTTTGTTTTATTTGACTATTTTCCTTTGTTTCTGCATTTTCTCATTTCTCCGATTGAATTTGTTTGGCTAAAGGTTTTCTACAGACAAGAAGCAGGTGAAGGACATTGGCAGTGGGGGGTGGGGGGGTCCTGTCCCTGGAAGGCCCCATAGGGTCCTGCTCAGTTACAGTAGCAAAATGAAAATACTTTTTAAAAAGATGAGTAAGAAAGACTAAAAAGTATCCTTTTGGCTTAGCAACAAATAGGTCTTCAGTTATCTTGGAAAGGCAATTTCAGTGTTAATAGGGTAGAATTGGGGGCGAAATGGAATGATGGAAGCCAGAGGTGAGGAAAGAGAAAATTTTTTCCTGAACATTCGTTTATTCAACAAATATTTAGCACCTACAATGTGCCAGAACTGCTCAAGTTTTATGCATACAATAGTAAACAATTCTCCTTGCCCTTAGTAAGCTTAGGCTGTGTAAGAATGCGTTTAAATGCTTACGGCAAATGTAAAAAATTAATAAACAGAAACCTCAATTAAACAGAGTTGGGAAACCAGAAGGGGGAGCTCTCACACCCTGCTGACCTCAACAGGAAGAAGAAAGACTCCTTTCCTGGCAAAGACTCAGCCAATGAAAAGCCATGGACTCTTTGTTTACTAAAACCCTCACAACTCCCTTTCGCCCTCTGTATCAGCTTTCTTCTTCCCTTGCCAGTCTGGGTCTTGCATGTCTCCCCCTGGCTGCAGACCCTGAGTTGCCATGCTCTGCTGATCCCAAATAAACCCAGCTTTGCTGGAGAATTATCCGGTAGTTTCTTTGTTTCAGATCAAGACAAAGAATAAGAAGGAAAAGTTGAAAATAAGTTGAGAGAAGATATATAATTTATGACAGAGGTGAAACGAACGTGGCAAGGATCCAAGGCTAAGGTGGAGGGCTTCACTTAGGCAAGAAGAACAGTTTTTATGAGCTGGTGGACACCAGGGTAGGAACAAGGAGAGGATCTAAGCCTTACTTAGGAAAGTTTTCCTCTAATGGCCAGCTGCTGAGCTCAGACTGTTACCACAACTGGTGGTATATGAATCCAGGGGTGGGAGAGAAAGGGTAGATGGATTAACACCAAGTGCTTCCTGCTGAAAAAAATACTTTCTTTAAATATAGTTAGCTATTTCTTCCTGCAAATATATATGTACAGCAGATATTTTAGTCCAAATAGGCTTGGAAATATTTATATAATTCTTCATTTCATTATAGTTTTGCACTGAGGTGGTTTCGCTTAAATCAAATGACTGGAGGCATAAATCAGAAATTAGCAGAGGATTCACATTTAACAATGTCTCATTAATTATAGCACAAAAATCATAGTCCTATAAACCAATGAAGTGGTTAATGAAATCTGTCTGAAAAGTAGCATTACTCATTGGTGGAATTATTTCACTGTAAAAGCTGCATCTGAGCGCTTCCTTTTAGGGGGAGAGAAATGTAAGCTAAAATAAGGGCCCTGCCCACAGGAACTTCCAGCCTACCAAACGGAATCTTAAAACCCGCTCTGGTTTTGGAAAGGCTTTTCATTGGCTACAGGATTTAGGAAACACGGAGCACAGCGTTCATCTCCCCGCGCCCCGCACCCCCCTCCCCCACACGGCTTGCCCAAAATAGGCGGGGGCGGGGCTAAGGGGAGCGGAGGAAATTACGGGGAGCGGGAGAAATACAGCCGCCCCACGCTTCCCCAGGTGCCGCACCCTCTAGGTGTTCCGTGAAACTTCCAGGGCGTTTTAGGCCTGGAAACCGTCTCGCAACTCATCCTTCCAAGCGCCCAGGAGCAAGGGGCATATTACCCCCCTACCGACCGTGTACGCATGCGTGGGACTGGGTTGCTAGCGTGCGTGTGACGTCACGGGCGCGCCAGTCTGAACTCTTCCTAGTTTCTCTTTAGGGCGCTGGTCAATTTCCAAGTACGTTTGGAGTTCGTTGCTTGGGTAGAAGGTGAGTCGGGACCTGAACCAGTATTATGAAGAGGCTGATTTAATTTAGATAAAAATTTGGAGGCGCTACTGCAGAGAAACTGTTCGTACTTGTCTTTCTCGTGAGCTTGCTGTGTTGAGCCATCTTGCTTGGCGTTTTGTGAGCAGCTGACTTGAGTTAATGCAGGTCCCCGCCCTCTAGACGGTCAACTGGCTTGGAGAAGCTTGGTGGGCACACACTAAAATTAAATATCGACACTGGCTCGTGTCCCAGGCAAGAAGTTTGAGAAAAAAGATTGAATCTGCAATGCACAAGTTAACATCAGTTCAATAGTCGTTTCTTTCGATTGCATAGGGCCTGGAGGCGGGGAGGCAACTGATATATTTTGGAGTAATAAGCTTTTGGTGCACAATTTGCCCACACAATATTACAACTGCCAAAGGAATTTTTTTTAAAAACCGAAAACTTTTCAACCTCCCTTCCCTTCCCCAATAGTTTGTACATTTTAAAACACAGTGGTAAAGGCAGTTGGTAGTGCAGTGTTCACAGATCCTAAAACTGGCTTTTAGAAGTAGTTCTTTAAACACAAAACTAAATTTAAAAGGGTTAAGTTTCAATGCCTTAGGAGGATGCGTGTATTGATCCCTGTAATAAAATTATAGAATAATCCATCCTTCCTCCCTCTCCCCCAACAGTGATGACTAACTTAAAGGAAAGGAAAAGCAAAACTAAATCAAAGAAGCTTAAAGCAAATTATTGACTACATTTTGGATAAAACACTGGGCTTTGTGTTTTCATCAGTAAGCTATCAACTTCCCTAACTGAATTTGCTTTCCACGGCACTGTGAAGCAGATCTGATATGCCACTTGAATTAATAAAAGAAGTCAAAGGAGTGCCTGAAGTTGATCTGCTAAGTAAATTACACAAAGTAGATTTCAGATACCTACAGCCAGGTTGTGATTATAGCAGGAAATATATCGAGGTAAGAATTTTCATAACTCAGAATAGTTGTCTTTTGTTTTCAGCAGTTGGATTGTCAAGTGCCTAGGTGTGGTTTCTCTTTGAATTTCTCTTGCTTGACGGTAACTGAGCTTCTTGGATCCACAAGTCAATGTTTTTCATCAAATTAGGGATATTATTGGCTCATGTTTCTTGGATTTTTTTTAAAGTATATTATTACTCTTTTCTCCTTCTGGATGTCAGTTACATGTATGTTTGTATGTTGGGCTGTTTGATATTGTACTTCTGGTCTCTGAGGTAGTTTGTTTTTCTTCAGTACTATTTTGTTTTTGTTTTGTTTTTTGGCTGAGAGGGATTTTCAGATTGTGGAATTTCTATTGTTCTGTCTTTAAGTTTACTGAACTTTTTTTTGTTATATCCAATATTCTTTTATGCATATTTAGTGAATTTTTAATTTTAGTTATTGTATTTTTAAGTTTTGGACAAAGTTAAGAATGCTGGGAAGGAGGGAAGGGGCTTACTGATAAAATGGGTCTGATAGTAAAAGAAGGAGAAATAATGCCACACTTCAGTTTTGCCCTTCTAATCAATATTCTCCATGTAGACATTTATCTTTTATTCCTTTGTTTATTTTCCATTTTCCTTATATTTTCTTTCATATCAAATAGAGTATTAAGTATTACAGTTGGTCTTCTCTACTTCATTGAATTTAAATTCCTAATCAAATGCTTGTTAGTATTTGCAAACTCATTTTGCATTTGGTTGATTCGGATGATGTTTCTTGCATACTTGTATTTATTAATAAAGTGCTGAGATGAGATTCCTTTTCTTTGTGACAAGTCATTAATACTAATTATTACTGAGCTGTATCTAACTTTATCATTCTTCTCTTATTTTGTGTGTTTGATATAGAAACTTTAAATGAAATATTTTTTTAAATTCTAGCACTTTTATTAGTGTTACTAAAATAAACCCTTTCAGATATAAGTGAAATGTCAGTTTGAATTCTTAAATTCCTTTGTCTAACCTGCACGTGTCTGTAGATATCTCAAGAAACATATTTATGTTTCTTGAATTTTATTAAATACATTTTACTGTGAAATTCATTGTTTTTAGTATACAGTTCTGTGAGTTTTGAGAGATACATAAAAACGTATAACTACCACCATAATCACGCTATAGAAGAGACAATCACCATCCCCCCCAAAATTTTATAGTCAGCTGCTACCCTAATTTCAGTCCCTGGCAACCACTTTTGACCAGTTTTCTGAGAGTATACAGTATTCTTGCCTTTCAAGAATGCCATGTAAATTGAATCATACACTATGTAGCCTTTTATTTTTTAATTGAAATATAGTTGATGTACAATATTATATGTTACAGGTATCAGTAGGTAGCCTTTTGATTCTGGCTTCTTTCACTCAATACATTTGAGATTCTTCAGGTTGTTGAGTTTATCAATAATAGTATTACTTTTTATTGGTTTCTAGAATTCCATCACAGTCTATTTATCCATTCCCCAGTGTAGCAGTACTTGGATTCTTTCCAGTATTTTGTAATGATGAATAAAGCAAATTTAAAAATTTATTCTAATTTTTACTTGTATCTTGGTGTTATAATCTCTTTTGGCTTTTCTGTGTAACTGTTTTTCTCTCGTTTCAGGGAAAACTCTCACTTATCTCTTCTTTAACTTGTGGAAACAGAAGAGCTGTTTTGAAGATTGGACTACAAGGTATATAAGACCATTTCTGCTTAACTTTTTGCTTGTAATCTAGAAATGGGTAACTTTATATATGTATACATACACACACAAGCACAAAAATCATTTCTAGTATAAAAATCTTTGGAATGAAAGGTTATTCTTTATCTCTCTAAATTTTTTTCTCTGAAGTCTATCCTCTCCCCATTCCCCCATTGCTTCTGTTTTACTTCAGATTCCTTTAACGTCCTATCTAGACTATTAACAATAACTAACTCATCCCCCTACTTCTAGTTTCACTAATGTGACCCAAACAGCTTAGCAAATTTTAAGAAAATGCTACTTTCAGCATGTTATTTCTTACCCAGGTGTAGTTACGTGAGAGATAATTCTTCTTCCTAGTAACCCTTAAATAATCCTGGTAAGAGCTTAGAATACTTGGGGACCGAAGTAAATCTCATCTGAAGTCTGAAATTAGTTGAATGAATGAAGAATGGTCTACAGCAGTGAATGGGAAACAAACTTTGAACCACACTTCTACAACTATTGAAAACCAGATATATATCAGACACTGTTCTAAGTACAGGGAATATAGCAGTGACCAAAACATTCTTGCATTCATGGAGTTTACATTGTAGGGGAATAAATAAATTCAACAAATAATTATATAAAGTAATAATTGATAGAAATGTGGTTTGTAGACAAATAGATCAGGATAAGGTGGTATGCCTGATGTATTATCCTTTTATATATTCCTAGGTATGGTTTGCTAATATTTTGTTAAGGATTTTTGCATTTAAATTTATGAAAAATATGATAGGAATCTGTCTTTTCCTGTAGTGATTGGTAATTTATGTTTCTAAGGGAATTTATCAGGTCATCTTTGTTGTCAGATATATTGGCATAAAGTCATTCATAATATACTTTTTATATGCTTTTAATGTTGGTAGGATCTGTAGTGGTGTCCCATTTCACTGATTTAATAATTTGTGACTATTTTCTCTCTCTCTCTCTTACTTATTTTTCTGATCATTCTGGCTAGAGATTTATTTCACTGATCTTTAAAATCAGCCTTTCTTTTCATTAATTTTTCTCTATTTTCCAGTTTTCAGTAACATTTCTTCTCTGTTAATCTGCTGTTAACTCCAGTCAGTGTACTATTAGCTTCTAATATTATATTTTTCAACTCTGGAAGTTCATCTTGAGTTTTTTTATATCTGCCAGTTCTCCTCATCTATTTTCTTCTACTTCCTTGAACATGTACTTTTAATAACTGTTCCAAAATCTTCTCTGGCAATCCTATCATCACTGTCATTTCTGAGTTCTTTTCTATTGATTCCCTGCCCCCCCCACCCCCCATCCTTATGTGTTTTTCCTTTCTGTATGGTTGGCAGTTTTTTAACTGGATCCTGGACATTTAGAATTTTATATTATCAAATATTGGATTTATTTGTAATCCTTTAAATATTATTTGTCTTTGTTTTGGAATACTATAAATTCTCTTGGAATCAGTTTGATTAGCTTTGTTAGGATGGGTCTAGAGCAGCCTTTATTTGGGGACTAATTTGCCCTTATCACTAAGGAAGGGCCCTTCTGACAAGTTTACTATGTGTTTTGTGTATGAGGATTCCACTCTGGCTGGTTGGAACCAGAACAGTTCACGGCCCTGTGTGAGTCTCAGAATTGTTCTGCCTGTTTCTTTCAAGTGGTTCTAATCCCTTTCCTCCCATGCTTTTGGAGATCAGTACTCAACCAAAGACCAGAAGGCACCCATCACCAGAGCACTCTTATCTATGCTGCTGTCTTCCTTTCAGCATCATGTCATGCAGATTCTAGCTGCCTTGCTGTCCTCAAATCTGAACTCTTCTGAATTCATTGAGGCTGTTGGGCTTTCTTTGGATTTTTACCTCCATTTTCTGCTGCCTGGAAACTCTTTCCAGGAAGTAAGCTGGGGCTATTGCTTTGTTTTCCCTCTCAAAGAGATCACTTACCTGCACTTACTGTTGTCCAATGTCTGAAAACTGTTGTTTTACATATATTTTCTTAGTTTTCTAGTTGCTTTAAGGCCAGAGAACAAATCCCGTCCCTGTTACTCTGTCATGGCCAGAAATAGACATTTGATAGGTCATTTAAGATATTAAAGAAGTAAGTTATATCTTGATTAGAAGCCATTGTATTTTTGTTTTTAAGGAACATTAGTGTTTCAGTTTATGTATATACTTGTTTTGAGGAGTTGGATGAAAGAGGTAAGTGAAAGGAGGCAATAGGCAAATGTAGTTGTTTCATTGCAGATTCAAGAGTTTTAAGTTACACCGCAAATTTTAGAAAGATCTTTCATGTACTTCATAGATGCATGAAAGTCTGATATGAAGGCAGTTTCTTCGAGTAGTTGAATGTTTGAAAGGTGATATTAATGAGACCTCCCTCAGATGAGATAGTAATTGAATGTTAGCATTTGGATTTGCTTCAGTGGTTCTAGGAGGTGGCCTCTGAAGAATGAAGATTGTGGAGATTCTTCATCAAAGCCTAGAATATCCAAATGAGATTATTGTAAAATGTTTGTTTCTTCTTTTTCAAGTAATTTTCATTGTCAAAATCACAGATAGCTTGGTTTTTACACACACATGCTCTTTTATTCTTCAATATGTGGGTGCTGGGGGACAAGAACACACTTCCCTAGCTTAAAACTTCATGTTCTAATAATTACAGATTACCAGAAGATCAGTAAAAATGAAGTATTTGGGGAGTGATATGTTATACACTATAAAAATTGAAAAGTTGTAACTTATTCAGTTCTTTTGGTCATAACCATGTGAAAATAAATTGAAAGTGGTCATTCTATTGATGTTAATGTAGTATTTACAGAAATTTTTAAAGCATATTTTAGGTGAAACTAGTTATAATTTTGGTTTTAACGCCTAGTAGCATTCTATACATTATTTTTACGATACTTAAGGTGTTAAGAGTAAACTACAAGTGAATTATAAACATTTTAATTACTCTTCTTCATAATTATATTTTGAAGTATCTATAGTTTTTAGAATTTAGTTGTCATCAATTTTCTTGTCTAGAACACTTTTATATCTAAAGTGTTTTTCTGTGTGTCTGTGTTTCTCCACAGAACAAGATAATTCAAATTCGGAGGTCAACACCATCAGTGTATTATTTTTTGGAAAATTAGCAAAGGACTGTGCTAAAGTTTTCTATGAAGGGGTAAAGTATTTTTATATTACTTTATCTTTTTCGCAGTAGACTTAGAATTATTGATGATGCTGTATTTATCCTATAGGCCATTTTTTAGTGATTCATTATATATTTGTAGGTATATGAAAAATTGTACTTAAAAAAGCAACATCTTTAAAATTGAACACTCGTAAGAGGTTAGTCAAACTTATCATTGACATAAAAAGAGACAACTTTTCCTCTCACTTAAGTTTAATTTTTAGTGTTCAATAGAATATCTTAAAGATATGTACATTTTCTCTTCACTTAATTAAAAAATATTTCTCACTAACTAAAAAATAATGAGCTATAACTCTGTATTTTTATATTTTCTATAATTGTTATAAAAATAAATGCCTGCTAAATCCCCAACAAGATAATACCAAATCAAACACAACAGCATATTAAAAGGAGTAAACACCATGACCAAGGGGGATTTATCCCAGAAATGAAGTTTGATTCAACATAAGAAAATCAGTCATTGTAATACATCACAGTAATAGAGCAAAGGGAAAAAAACACAAACGATCATCTTAATTGATGCAGGAAAGGCGTTTGAAAAATTCTACACACTTTCATAATCAAAACACTCAGAAAACTAGGAATAGAAGGGAACTTCTCAACATAGTAAAGATCAATTATGAAAAACCTACAGCTAACATCATACTCAGTGGTGAAAGACTGAAAGCATTCCTCCCAAGGTTAGGAACAGGATAAGGATGCTTGCTTTCACCACTGTTATTCAACGTTGTACTGGAACTTCTAGCCAGAGCAACTAAATAAGAAAGAAATAAAAGACATCTAAATTGTAAAAGAAGAAGTAAAACTATCTCTCTTGTCAGATGACATGATCTGATATATATAAAATCTTAAAGAATCCAAAAGAAAGCTACTAGGGCTAATACATGAATTTAGCAGTGTTGCAGGTTACAAGATCAACACACTAAAATCAGTAGCGCCATCCAGTAGAACTGTTTGTGATGATGGAAATGTTCTATATCTGTGCTGTCAGTATGGTAGCCACTAGTCATATTTGGCCAATGAGCACTTAAAATATGGCTAGTACAGCTGAGGAACTAAATTTTAAACTTGGTATAATATCATTTTAATTAAATTTAAATAGCCACATATGGCTAGTTGATACTGTATTGGACAGCACATCTCCAGAAATTAACCACTGTTTGGTGTATAATCTTACAGATTTTTTCTGCATGCATATTAAAATGATTTAAAATTAACTTTCTGTAAGAATCTCATAACATCTTTGATGTTAATTGGAGATCCTCTAGATATTTGCAAAACCAGTTTTGGCAATTAACCAATATTGAAGCATATAGCTGTAAAACACTGTTGAGTCATTGATAAGTTTCCAAATAAGTTGCTCAGAGTTAGACAGTACTTCTATAATGATGTTGCAGGAATATTAGATATATGGTTTCAATCCTTTTTGATTTATGGTTGTTACTAACAAGTAAATGACATGGGAAAAAACAATGGTTTCTGCAAAACGACACAGTCAGATGAGATTGTCTGTACTCTGTCTCTTTTTTCATTTAGGTTCAGTAAACATTTAAGGGCTGACATTTTGCTTGACTCAGTGCTAGGCTCTGGAGAAACCAAAATGAATAAGACACAGTGCTTGACCTTATGGAGTCCACTATCTCTAGCCTAATGGAAAATCATTTAATGGTGGTAACTATAATAGAACTGGAATAGCAGCCTCAATAAACTGAATCTGCCTGGAGGATTTGGGGAAAAACATCAAAGAGTATGCACTTAGTTTTTTAGTGGAATATTTTATTTGTTAGTCTTTAAACTTTTTATTATGAAAAATTTCTAACATATATATAAGTGGTGAGAATTGTATAACAACTGTCCATATTCCAAATATCTAACTTCAGTTATCAGCATTCAGGCTCTTATTTCATCTGTTTCACCTTTTCATTTTACTGCCACAGATTATTTTGAGGCAAATATCAGGAATTATATAATTTAAACCCTAAAAATTTCAGTATGTAAAAGAGAAAGCATCCTAAAATTATATGTGTATGTGTACATGTATATATACAAATGAATACATACCATAGTACAATTATACTACTGAAATATTAACATCAGCTTTTATAAACCATGAAATATCATCAATGTATTCATGTATATATACACACATATCTCTGTATATCTATGTGTATTACTATCTATTTGAATAAACACAATTTCATCATTATGCCTAAATAACAGTAATTCCTCTATGTAATCAAATATCAAGTCAGTGTTCCAATTTCCCTGATTATCTCATAAATTATTTTTAAATTTATTTTCTTCTACCAGGAGGAGACTTTAGGTAGGGAACTCAGTGAGGAGACCTTAACAGTAATTCAGAAGCTATTGTGGATGTATAAAGACCAAAACTAAAGCATTTGTTGCTTTGACATAGAATTGATTAGTTGTATATGTGTGTGTGTTTGTAGTTTGGAGAACTGACCTAAGAAGACTGTACGATTTATGTCAGAGAACGTTTTGCCTGAGTTCTCTCCTAGGAGTTTTTTGCTAAGTTTCTGTAAGGAGGTGGTAAATCAGTTAATTTTTTCTTAATTTATAATTTGAACAAAGAAAAGAATTAGCGTAGTGATTTTTTTTTTCTCGGTGAAAAGCTGTTATTAAGTCAGTGGTATATCTTAAAATCTTACTTCACAATTTGAGGAAATCAAATAGTTGCCATGCAATTCATGTCCAAAAATTCCTAGGACAGTTCATTAGACTGTTTCTCTTCAGAATGATAACTAGACTAATTTTCGGTGCAATTTTAAAAACTTTGAATGAGATATAGTTTTAATATGGTTGGTATGGCACTGTGAAGTTCTAGAGGCAAGTATACTAAAAAAGTACTATCTGACAGTCTTATCAAGAAAGGGGACTAGGAAATAAAGTATATAAAGCATGTGTACACACACACATACACACACACACACACAAAATCATACCTGCTTGAGGCCGTTTAGGTAGGGTAGGATCCAGTATCTCTATATAGCTAGTTTGATGAGGCACTTTTGTGGGTGGCTCCAGTAAAGGCCTGTTATTGTTCCTTATTATTCTTCTTCTTGCCCTTAAAGGCATGACTTTATTTCAGCTCTGTTAAAATAATATTTATGATGACAGTTCTGAATTATTAAGAATTCAGTGTTTAATAAGTCCCCAAATCATACCATTTTTTAAGGAAGATATTCTTCAGAAATGATGAGAGTGAGAGAGGGAGGGAGAGAGAGGAATGAAAGTGAGAATACTAAGTAGGTGTTTAACAGGGAAAGATTCACTTATTTAGAAAAATAACTTACATATTTTTCACTTGAACTAGAAAACAATTTCTCTATTATAATACTTTGATGAGATAGGGGAAAATGAAAAAAATCAGTTTAATGACTAATTTGCATGTGGATACTAAGTTATAACAGATATTTTCTCTGGCTGCCCATCCTTCAAAACAAAAAAAAAAACAACCCCAAATCAGTGTATTAACAGCTTTCTCATTCTTCAGGCTGTTAGGTATGCATAGGCAAGTTTTGCGATAGTACATTGAATTAGTAATATTTAGTTTTCATGGGTTATAGAATATTTGAAATATACATGAAATGTAGTTTCATCTTCTTATTTCAGATGAACTCTTTCCTTTCTGTAAAGAAGTACACTTTTAACAGTTTTAGAGATTTTGAGGACCTGGGCCAGGAAATAATAGCCTACTTCCCTTCAATTTGCTAAGATCATTAAAGTTGCCTTTCTTTTCTTTGCTCCTGATATTTTTTTTAATAAGTACAACATTACACTCTCTGCTTCAGTTTCCTTCAGGGGAGAAAAGTTGATTTTAATGCATCATCAGGAAGAGGCTTTAGCATCCTGTTTTAAGAGTCAACTGGCAATAAAACTAAAGCCTGCTTCATTTTTATGAAAGGGCCTATAGTTTATAGATGAAGATGAGACCCTAGGGTGCTCGGGTCTCCAGAATCCCCAACAGTGTATAGATAGCCAAAAAAGGTTCTTCAATCAACTAAAAGTGTATGTAAATGTATTTATTTATTTTTTTTTCCCCTCTGTGTAGGCCATCTGTAACTCTTACCTCATTCTCAAAGAGATCCATGAACATATGATCATCAAGAACTGCTTTTTAAAGGCCCAATTTCATGATTCTATCGCAGTATATAGTTGAGTTAATATTGAACTCCAAAAGCAATTAGCTCTTTGCCCACATTATACAGAAATAATAATGATCTGATATTAGAAGTTGGTATCTTACAAAAATCTTCATGTATTATTTTTAGAAAAGTTTTATGTTCATGAAAGTCAAGTGCTAATATGAATGTAATGTTTTAATCTTCTTAAAGAATTTTTTGAAACATTTTACAAAGACAATACAAAAGAATCTTTGGAGGAAATGTTCTAGGTAGAGTTGCTATTAGAGAGGTTTGTGTGTATTACATTTATTATGCATATATATATATATTTTTTTTTACCTTAGTGCATGGATCTCTTTGTATCTTATACTTCCTTCCTCCTCATTAGTCCTGGGTGTCTCTGACTGTATATGTGTGTGCATATGAATGTGTGTGTTTGTTTTTGGAGGGGTTCATAATTAAAGAGCTCTTCTGGATGGCATGTTTGGATGTTTTGAGGTGAAATGATATAAAGAGTTCGTAAATTCTAATTTCTAGTGATGTAAGGAGATTAAAGAACTTACTTTTCTGTTTCTTTTTCTGTCCTTTATTTTACATAGTTCAATAGCAAAGGCCATACTTAAGAAGCTGTTAGATTTTGCTTAAGCTTAGGCAACAAAACACATTTGTTTATTTTTCAAACATTTATTAAACCTAGCTTCTAATGCTTAATCAGGTTTTTGGAATCTTTTTCTAAAATATGGTACTAATCTTTTATATATTATATTACTAATCTTTTATTGAGAATATCATATTACATTAGTATGGAACTTTACAGATTGCAAAGTGCTTCCACATACGTTTATCGTTTGAGCCATTAGTAACCCTCTGTCCTGATGGTCAGTAGTACTGTTATTCTAAAGCTAACCTTGTAGTACGTACAGAAGCTACTCTGTCTCCACGACTGTATTTTTGTCCTGCCTCAAGGAGATATTGTGGACTTGAATTAAGTCTTGCAAATATTGGCCTTAGAAGATTTTGTTCTTCTTGTGTGGCCATGGTTTTAAAAGCATTCAAGCAGCATGAAGGGCATAACCAGAAAAGCAAAAGCTGCCTCACTCCCTCTGAACCCACTCTCATTACCTACTCCCATTATTAGATAAAACCACTGCTATGTCTTTTTTTTTTGGTATCCTTCCAGCTTTTATATATGTGTATATATGTATACTTACATATGTATGTATGTATCTTTATATACATATAAACATATATGTACATTTTCTACCAAATGACATCATACTATCCATGTTTTGTAAATTGCTTTATTTCACAACGTATTTTGGACGTCTTAGAGAAGTGTTTTAAAAATAAATACATGGGGCTTCCCTGGTGGCGCAGTGGTTGAGAGTCCGCCTGCCAATGCAGGGGACACGGGTTCGTGCCCCGGTCCAGGAGGATCCCACATGCCGCGGTGCGGCTAGGCCCGTGAGCCATGGCCGCTGAGCCTGCACGTCCGGAGCCTGTGCTCCGCAACGGGAGAGGCCACAACAGGGAGAGGCCCGCGTACCGCAAAAATAAATAAATAAATACATGGTATTGAATATTAGGGATCTGTTTGCCTATATTTTAAATACGTTTTTATCTTTATCCTTCCTTAACATTCTTGTATTTATTAAATTCTTACCTGAGAAATAATATAAAAGGTTTATAATATAATGAGTTAGCAAAACATGTACATGTGCTTTTGAAATATATTTTAAATAGGTATTCATTAAAATAGAATAGAACCATACAACTAATTAGTACTTGTCAGATAATAGGATGTTGGTAATGGTAAGTAAAGGTTTCTCCTTTTAAAATATAATGGTGATCTGTGCTTTGTGACCATGAGAGGGGTGGGATAGGGAGGGTGGGAGGGAGGGAGACGCAAGAGGGAAGAGATATGGGAACATATGTATATGTATAACTGATTCACTTTGTTGTAAAGGAGAAACTAACACACTATTGTAAAACAGTTATACTCCAATAAAGAGGTTAAAAAAATATATATATAATGGTGAGAAGACTGAGGTCACAATTTAGTTTAAATTCTTTCTGCGTTTAAAATCACGAATGTTGGGCTTCCCTGGTGGCGCAGTGGTTGCGCGTCCGCCTGCCGATCACGAATGTTGATCATTTGGGAGGTCTAATTAGGCTATTTATTTTAGAGTTTATAGTATTAAGGTTAAAGATTGTTGCAAATCAAAGGTAAAACTTTTTGCATAAAAGAATGAATTTTTATTGTAGTGAGGTGGATGGACCTAGAGTCTGTCATACAGAGTGAAGTAAGTCAGAAAGAGAAAAACAAATACCGTATGCTAACACATATATATGGAATCTAAATTTAAAAAAATAAATTAAATAAATAAATAAATAAATGAAAAAAGAAAGAGAAAAAAAAAGGTCAGAAGAACCTAGGGGCAAGATGGGAATAAAGATGCAGACCCTACTAGAGAATGGACTTGAGGATACGGGGAGTGGGAAGAGTAAGCTGGGACAAAGTGAGAGAGTGGCATGGACATATATACACTACCAAACGTAAAATAGATAGCTAGTGGGAAGCAGCTGCATAGCACAGGGAGATCAACTCGGTGCTTTGTGACCACCTAGAGGGGTGGGATAGGGAGGGTGGGAGGGAGGGAGATGCAAGAGGGAAGAGATATGGGAACATATGTATATGTATAACTGATTCACTTTGTTATAAAACAGAAACTAACACACCATTGTAAAGCAATTATACTCTAATAAAGATGATAAAAAAAATTTTTCAATAACAAATAAATAAATGTGGACCTACACAGGGTATAGCTCGATTCTACACCTTTCTTCTTTGTCACTTGTTCCCTTAAGATTAGCTCTGTATTTGAATACAGCAATCCTAAAACATCTTTGCTTTGCTAGATTAATGGTATATTTTGTGGGAATACAAATGGTCTAATTGAAATTCCTTCCATCTGAGGCATTTTTTTCAGTTTTAACTTTCATTTAAAGAAAGTTTTAACATTAATATGTAGATATAAAATAGGAAAGACTTTTCCAAAGTATTTTAAAAGTTTAAAAAATGGTCTTGTCACAAAACTGTCAAAGTTACAGACATTTGTTAATACGTTTTTTCCCATTCCTGTAAGATTTAGTTCTGAAAGAGGAGGTAGAGTAGTACCTACCATGGAAGTCAGGAGATCTGGGTTCTTGTCTTAGTCTACAACTAATTAGCTGTGTGTGACCTTAAACTGCTCATTTATTCTCTCCGGCCCTTATTTTCTTATCTGAAAGATGAAGGTGTTTGATTATGCGATCTCTAAGGTCCTTAAGGTCCTTCACAATTCTAAAATGCTAAGATTCTATGAAGTAAGTTTTGTAGTAGTTGTATAGTTTATGTTAAGATTTAATGAAGGTATATTTTATGTAGTGTGTGTGTGTGTATATTCATATATTTAGGTATTCATTGAGTTGTCTAAACACTTGTTGAATGTTTTTTTTCTTCTATGCTCGATGTCAGAGACATTTTAACTGAATAAGACAGTTATGGACCTTGCCTTCATGGAATAGTTTTCAATGGAGAAGAGTGGAATTAAACAACTATTATGTAATTAATTATTTTATCCAGATATGATAAGTACTAAGAAGATTGAGTAGCAGACTGAGAAAAATAGCCGAAAGAATGAACATAGGGGTATGGGGAGAGTAGATAAGTAAGAGAGAATGGCATATACAGAGGCCCTCAGTGAGGATCCTGGAGTGCTAAGGAATTATGGTAAGGCAGAGTTCCAGAGTGCGTCACACGAAATGCGGCTGGTGAGCTGGGTGGGCATCAGATCATAAAATGATTTGTAGACTATTTAAAGATTTTGGTTTTTATGCTAATATTACCTATATTACTTCCAATTATGTCCTTGTTGTTACATGATCCAATAAGTGCTAATACCCATGAAATACATTTTTTATGCTAAAGAAACATTTTCTGTCAGTCACTGCACTATCAATGACATCAGGTCCCTGGTTTTTCCCTGTACCCTTTCACTCTTTAAGTGTTTTAAGATGTGATAACCTAACAGTATTTGCAAGGTCAGTATAGTAAAAATTACTTAATTCCTGTTAAAGTCAGATAAGTTTTCCTTTTTGGATTATCAGCTGTTTCATATTTTCTTTGCCCTTTTCCTGCTCAGTGATGACTTGAGAATTTTTAGTATATTATCCATTAAAAATAAGCAAATTAACACACTGGTTTTGTGATTTACATTTTTGTTACCTATTGGTTTGCTTCCTATTCACCACTGATTGTATTCCTCATTAGGAGATATTAGCATGTAAAAACCATAGTTGTTTATATGCAAGTAAGTTGTCTGATTTTTATTCCTTTTAATTGTTTATTTTTAAAGAACAGCTATGTTAAAAAGACCCGTACTGATTTCATTCATTTTCTCTGCGACTCGTTTGCGGTAGAAATATTCCTGTTGGGTACACTGAAAATTGTTCAATGATGAGGGCTCAATCTATCTAAGGCACTGTGACGAAAGGGAAATGACTGCTTTGCTGATATCTGAGTATGCTGAGTTATTTCAAAGATTTCATTTCAAATGTGTTTTCACTTTTATAACCTGGATGCAAAGATAGCAATTAAAACCTTATCATTTGTAGCAGCAGGGTTATGCTTCTCAAGCTGGTTTTCTAATACTGTTTTCAGCAGACTGAGATACGCACCTACTCTGACATATCAGAATACTTTAGTCTCACCACTGAACTGTGTAATTCCCATTCTTGTTTGTTTGAATGGCTTCAGTGTGCTATGCTTTTCTCAGAAACTTAGAACAATGTGTATTAAATCTCATTTTCAACTCAATCTAATGAGTGTTTATACAAACTAAAACAGCCTATTATATATTTATGTTTCTTATCCTCTGTGTATTTGAATTAATTTGAAAGTCATTATGATTAATAAATTCATGGGACATGAATCCTAAGCCATTTATTTTTTTCTCTTTTGTTTAGATCTGTGTTTCAGTTTCTACCAGTGTTGATTAATTTATTCAACAGATATTTGTTGACCACTGATTTTGAACAGAAGCCTCCACTAGTCACTTGTGTGGGATATTCAGATGGATAAGACATTCTTAGTCCCAAGGATCTTACAGAGTTTTAAGGGCAGTAAAAACATTAAGAAAGTTTATAAATAACACACATGAAAAATATTAAAATGCGGCATAGGAGAGTTCAGAGGAAGGAAGAATTATTTTTCCTTCTTCCTTCTTCGGGGTACAAGCTAAGATAAACCTCACAGGGAAGAAGCATTTACAGCCCAGATTTTAAAAGATAGGTACTCAGAAAATGCAAAAAATATATGTGGAAAAACATTGGGTGTATAAGAGAATCTGATTTATTTTGTATTGAATGGAAGTATATGGAACTAAAGCAGGCAAAGTAAGTTAGGATGAGATCACTGAGGGCCTTCAATGCAATTTATATATGTAAATTAAATATAAATTCATGTTTATAAATATAAATTGGGGAGGGATAAATTGGGAGTTTGGGATGGATATATACACACTACTATATATAAAATAGATAACTAATAAGGACCTACTGTATATATAGCACAGGGAACTCTACTCAGTACTCTGTAATGGCATATATGGGGAAAGAATCTAAAAAAGAGTAGATACATGTATATGTATAACTGATTCACTTTGCTGTACACCTGAAACTAACACAACATTGTGAATCAACCATACTCCAATAAAAATTAAAAGTAAAATTAAATTAAATTTTAAAAATAAAACATAAAATAATAAATTGAACATTTATTTTTTATAGCTTTATTGTGTAGCTTAAATTTTTTTTAAATAATTATATTTTTAATTTTTTTTGAATTTTTGAATTTTATTTTATTTTTTTATACAGCAGATTCTTATTAGTTATCTATTTTGTACATACTAGTGTATATATGTCAATCCCAATCTCCCAATTCATCACACCACCACCGCCCCCACCGCCACTTTCCCCCCTTGGTGTCCATACGTTTGTTCTCTACATCTGTGTCTCTATTTCTGCCCTACAAACTGGTTCATCTGTACCATTTTTCTAGGTTCCACATATATGCGTTAATATACGATATTTGTTTTTCTCTTTCTGACTTACTTCACTCTGTAGGACAGTCTCTAGATCCATCCACATCTCTACAAATGACCCAATTTCCTTTTTATGGCTAATATTCCATTGTATATATGTACCACATCTTCTTTATCCATTCGTCTGTCGACGGGCATTTAGGTTCTTAAAAAGTATTTTTGGTTCTTATTTCCATTTTGTCGATTGTATACTAGAGGAAAAGTTGTAACCTTTTACTGAGTTGTGTTGCTAATGTTAGAATAGACTTTTGAAAATTTTTTGTTATGAATACTGATGTCTTGCTTTTAATGATTTATTCTCTTTATTTAAAAATGTTTTCTCCATCACAAAAGAAATACTTTTATTCTTTAAAAGTTTGGTTTATACAGAAAAATGGAAAAATATGCATTTCTTCCCCTAACACTTTCATTTAGTGTATATCATTCCGTATATTTAAGACATTTTAAAGTAAAATAGAAAATAACATGAGATAGGTTATTTTTTGTATTTTGAAGAGAATTTAGAACTGACAGACCAATGATTTCCCTACTTGTATTTATTCTCCTGTTAGTTTGATTAAACAACTTTACATCTTTGACTGAAATCTTAAGTTTTCATTTAAATCAGAATATACTGTTCAAAGGTAAATTGGAAAAACTTCATATTTTTCAGTTATAATAGTAATTTATTCCAGAAGCACTCTTGCTCTTTATTTTATTCCCCTTTAAAACTGCCTAAACCATGGTACAAACATAGAAAATCTTCAGTGGGAAGGAAAATTTTCTCCCACTTAACTGTGAAGAATTGTGTTTATTTAGCATTAACAGCACAGACACAATTATGTTTGCAGTCTCACCTGAAGAAAATAAAATGCAGAAATTTGCAGAGCTAAAATATCTGGATAGGGCCAGAGATTTTAGAAAGGCAATTTATGATCCTTCCTTTGATTCACAGAGAATTTATGGAGGGCCTACTTTGTGCCAAGCCCTGTAAATACAAAGCAGAATAAGACATGACCCTTGTCTTCAAGGTGCTTACAGCCAAATTAATGGATCTAAATAGAGAATTCTGGGGGTTGACACCACACTCTTATACGTGCAAAATAAAAATCAGTAATGCAGAAGACTTCCATTTGGTAGAAATTAAGATTATTGAAGGAAGTTGCCTAAAGTCCAGGAATTTCTGTTTATCTTAAGGTTTTGGTGTTAAAATTAGGGGAGTAAGATAATAATATATACGTGTGTGTGTGTGTGTGTGTATATATATATATATAAAATACAGCAAGACAAGACTCACTAAGTGTGGATGTTCCAGTATTTGGAAAATAAGAAAGAGATATTTAGCTAAAGAGTGAGAGAGGCAGGAATAAATGGAGATTGGCTTCTTATAAACCTACGTGGAAAGAAAGTATCTTTGTTCTTATTAGTATATAAATGGAAATGTCTTATTTATGTCTCATACCCTGGATCTTTATGCTCATGTTAGTTTTATAACAATATGGAGTTTTTGCACTAATGACATGTCTTTCTCAATGTAGTCTCTCAGAGACTTAGTTTCATTTAATCTCCATTCTTAATACTGTTGGCTCATCACTATCTCTTCGTTGTGTTTATTCATGCACACTTACTCACATAAATTGAGATGAACATTGATTTTTGAAACCCTACTAGATAAATAAAAATTTCTAAGTGATTTAGGTAGTGTTTTCCTGGTCCATTAAGAGGAACACTGTACTTATCTATGGCTACATTGCTGATACCCTTTTGTAGGAGGTGGTAGTCTCAATCTTATATTCAGAAAGCATTAAACAAGTTTAGGCTAACCAGCTTTTCATTTTATAGAAATGATTCCTGTTTTTACATAGTAATAAAAATAAAAATCTATATGGCATTCAGAATTATGGTATTTTGATGATTTTAAAATTATTTTTTTCTATATAGGACACCATTGCAGTGGCCGGATTTGTTATTTTGTCAGCATCTTCATCTACAAGCAGAGATGGTAAACTTTGCTTATTTTTGAAAGCATCTGAGGACTTCAAATCAACTGTTTATGTAAGTGTGCAACTTTTTAGTCTCTAATTATATTGTAGTTTTAATGAGCTAAAGTCATGGAATAGAAGTAGTATTTCTGTGTATCTGCAGATAAACTACTTAGCCTAACTGAATTATTGTAATTAAATATTTTAAGTTTAAAAAATAAAAATCCTTTTCTTGGCTTTATATTTAGAATGATTCCAGATAGCAGAGAAGGATCCCTTAAAGATAGTTATTTGTTACTGAAATTCTTAAAGCTTCACAGACACTCTAAACCTGATCAATATATTCTTTGCAATTATACTGTCATCCTCTTTTGATGGTCTGCTTAATTTTATCTTAAATTGATCAGGTGCCCCTTTTTAGGTAAAACTGATTTCCTCCTATTTCATTCTTATTAAGGTCTTCATCCTCTCCCTCTCACTTAACCACCCCCCAACCCGCTCCCCCCGCCCCCGCCCAACACACACACAAACACACACACACTTTTGAAGACTGCCTGTTTGGTCAAGGCTGTCAGGTGGAGATGTAGAGTTGGGTCAAGCACTGTGCCTGCAGACCAACATCTGCCTGTTTTGTTTTGTTTTTTTGTCTGAACAGGGCATTTTATGGGCCAGGTGTGGTTCTATGATATTAAAATTAGTGAATTAAACTGAAGCTTAGCTTAGACAACTTTGTACCTGCCACTCTTAATTTGTAAGCTATAACTTTATGCCATTCTGTGAACTGGAATATTATAAAGTGTGTAGTTTTACTACAATTAAAGGTCTGTAATCACATTGGACATGTTTGTATACAAATAAGTCCTCTCTTATTTTTTCAGGTTTATGTTAAATCCGTAAGAGATTTTTCTACAGAATCAATGTCTTTGGTAAGATGGTATTCATTTTAATTTAGAAATGTACACCCCACACACACATACATATATGTATTTGATCCACTTTGTAGACTGATTTTGAAATAGTATCAATACGGTGGGAAAACATCATGTCTACTTTTTTGATATATAATGATATTACATTTGAGTTATATATTTCCCTAGTAATTAATACCTGGTTCGGGGCTTCCCTGGTGGCGCAGTGGTTGAGAGTCCGCCTGCCGATGCAGGGGACGCGGGTTCGTGCCCCGGTCCGGGAGGATCCCACATGCCGCGGAGCGGCTGGGCCCGTGAGCCATGGCCACTGAGCCTGCGCGTCCGGAGCCTGTGCTCCGCAGCGGGAGAGGCCGCAACAGTGAGAGGCCCGCGTACCACAAAAAAAAAAAAAAAAAAAATACCTGGTTCATCTGTTGTCTGGAATATTTGCTGATATTTTGCACAAGTTACGTACACAAGAAAGTCAAAATGGAAAAGAAGTTTTATTGTGTGAAGACACTGGGATTTTTACTCCTTTTAGATCTTAGGCAAATTCATTTCTTTTGCTTTTCATCAGCTTATATTTAAACAGATTATTATGTGCTGAATTGTGATTTGACAAATTATGTAATTTTAAGTAAAGAATTTGATTATACTTTTGATACATTTTGCTTTTTCTCTTAAATCATATTTTCAATATTTTATAAAATTTTATCATCTCATAGCAATGGGAAGGTTCCCATTTTTAAAGGTGAGCTACTTGTAGCTGAGTGAAACTGGAAAGAAGATAATATGTTGATAAAGTTTAGTTATGGCACATGGGTTCCTTAGTTGCACAGGCAGGTTCCTTAGTTGTGGCACATGGGCTCCTTAGTTGCGACCCGTGGGCTCCTTAAAATAAATTTTATGTTCTACCTATGTTCTTAAACCTTTAGTTTCTATTGGACAGAGTTCAATGACTTTGCTTCTAGTTGACAGTGACTATGGGATACAGGTTTTAAATTCTGAATACTACCATAATAGTATAACTTAAATTTGTTATTTAGGGTAACTGTAACCAATAAAAGTATTGATGTACTTTTTAAAAAATATGAATTAACTCTGATATTAGTGTTTTTCAAAATTGTTATAGATAGGTCAACTTCAAATATTTGATACATCCATGCACTTGTAATAAGGCAGAAGTAAATGAGAGAGCCTCTGTACTTGGCAAAAATGGTTTTTCAGGAAGCTCAGGTATTCTGAACTATTAGAATATAACTTAGCTGCTCTGCACACACATACTGGCTTATTTACATTGAGAGCCAAATTACAATCAAGATGTTGATTGCTGGTTGTGAATTAACAAGTACATTACTTGGAAGACCATAATGGTTAGGGTCATTGAGCTGTGCTGCCCTTCCCATTCATCTCCACATTAGGGAGATATTTGTTAAGATAATATATTGGATCCAGTTAGTTTGTCAGCTGAGTACCTGTTGTCTCTATTCTGTCCCATATGCTGACCATTGTTTTTCTTTCATTACTTTTTTTTAATATCATGGTTTGATGAGATTTCTAAGCAAGCCCTGCCTTTGTATTTGACCTGAGGGATCAGCTTCCTTGAAAAAACCAATTCATTTTGATTTGATTTTTAAAATTTTAACTCTCAGTGTGATAAGTAACCTTATTTCCAATTGGGAGTGAAGTGGGTGGGTGATGGGGCCAGATGTCTGAACCCTTTTCAGGATTGTTTGACTAACATCAGACATTCTTGTGAAATCACTTCCCCTTTTCTTTCCAAACTTCTGTACAGTTATTTCAGAAAATTTTTTTTATTTTATTACCATTTTTAATGTCTTTATATCATTTATAATCAAAATCTGGCTTTATTTAGGCCTTATTAAAATCTTCATAGCAGTATAGGAAAAAAAATAAATATATGCCACAAGTTTTGAAGTGATATTAGTTAAGGTTAAAAACCAGAACAAAAGTCTCTTAAACTGCATTTTTTAGAGTTGTGTACAAATTACACCATTTATAATCAAAGTTATTTATATGAAAAACTAGATGGTTTATATAGCAACCTTTATAAGCTGTGCATTTCCCCTTTTTTCAGGCTACAGTCTCTTTTTAGACACTTAGAAGGAAAAAATGCAGATCAGTTTACTAACTTACAAATTTGATCATAACATGATTCTAAAATCTTAATACTTATATTCACTGTCTTTCTTTAGGTTCCAGCCACACATTATGTATATACACCCCTGAATCAACTTAAGAGTGGCATGATTGTCAATGTCTATGGTGTTGTGAAGTTCTTTAAGCCTCCATATCTGAGCAAAGGAACAGGTAGGTATTATTAAAATTGGTCAAGATTTTAATGGACTGGAACTGTTTTATTGGTTCAGGAACACAGCTCCTTCAGTACTCTAAGTCTTAGAAACTTAATTGTGATTTATAATTGTCAAACAATACTGATGCAAATTTTTTGGCCATTTTTACTTATAAAATAAGTATAGTCTGTAAGTTCTAGAGAATAAATGAAGAAAAGAATGCTAAGCAGCAACATGACAGCATATGAAAGTATAAAATAGCTTATGAAAGTATAGAATAAGCTAGAAAAGGTAAATATATAGACCCGTACAGAATATGTAATGCTGTTATGTAAATCATTTTAATTCTTGTATAGAAGTTAAAAGACAAAAGTATAAAAAAGAGCTACCTGTAAACATATGTTACTGGTTACAACATAAAAAGATGTAAGTTGTGACATCGGTAGCATAAAGTATGCGTTGGGGGAGGGGAGTAAAAGGGTAGAGCTTTTGTATATGATAGAAATTTATTTTTTATCAGTTTAAGATAGTTATAACTGTAAAGTGTTTTATGTAAATTTTGTGGTAACCAAAAAGAAAATACTTATGGAAGATACGCAAAAGAAAATGAGAAAGGAATCAAGTAGGTCATGACAAAAAAAAAAAAATCAGTGAAACACAAAGGAAGACCATAAGAGAGGAAACAAGGGACAAAAGAGCTACAAGACAGACAGAAAAGAATTAACAAAATGGCAAGAGTAAGTTCTTCCCTATCAGTAGTTACTTTAAATGTAAAAGGATTAAACATCCCGGTCAAAAGACATACTACTTGGGTTGTTTTTAAAGATGATTAAGGAGATATAACCTAATCTATATAAAAATGTAAGCTTTTAAACAGACTAACATGTCAAAGAATGAATCAAAAAAACGTGGATTTCAGCTTTCTGAGAGTTAATGTAGTTAACAGACAGGCACTTTCACCTTGGTTTAATTTAGTTCAACGAAATTTAACGTTTATTGCTCTCTTTAGTCTAATTTGAAACAACAACATTTGTAAGAGGCATCATTATTTTATGTATCATTAAGAAAAGCTATGCTTCACTGTCAATTGTAAGATATAACCATATTTTAGAGATGTTAAAAATGTGAAACAGTGGTGGTGTTGATGAAATACTGTCTTTATCGACTGTATGCGTGCCAGCTGCTGTGGCTCATGCTGGGAACACAAAGATGCTCTCAGTGAGTTAATATTTTTAAAAGATTTAATTTATTAAATTATACACATGCAAATTTTATTGTGGGATGAGCTCTGAGTTTACTCCTTGGTGGGGTGGATGGGGGAAAAACGTCTCATTTTCATGTCGTCAGCATTTTTTTTTTAGTGTGTTTTAAAATTTTATTTTGAGCATTATTTGATCTTTTTTACATTATGAAATATATCAAACATGCATAAAATAATTAAATGACCCCTATATTATATTTACTGGGCAGATTTTACCATATTTCCTTCAGTTTTTTAAATTTTTATTTATTTATTTTTAACTTTTATTGGAGTATAGTTGACAGAATATTTTGTTAATGTGTAAAGACTTAGTTTATGTGAAAGTGACTATGTGAAGACTATTGAATCTACAGATGAGAAGTTTGAAATAGGTGGTAGCTAAGTCTGAAGACTGCAAAAGGATGTTTTATTGAAAACCCTGATTTCTGTTGTTTCAGTAGGAGGGGAAGAATTAAACATTAAGGTTGAAGCAGAGAAATTTTGTTTGAATTTCTCGAATATTTTCATTCAATTTTATTTTTTTGCAAAGTCTACTTTCCACACCCCATCATGCCATTCAACATACATATGCATACTTTCACCTTAGTAGTTTCTTCTCATCACTGAATTTTTTTCCCCTGAATTTTACATTGCCCACTCCGTAAATTCCCTGTAGAGGTGTAATCACTGCAGTCCTCTTCCAGTCGCCAGTGTTATCTGGCTGGCTTTAATAGGCCTGCCAAATTTAGGAATAAGCTACAATACTGGTAATAATGTTCATCTAACTTGGTAGAAGATATAATTTTAAAACTTTTTGCACTTGGTATGGTTCAAATGCTTATCATTGAAAGTTTTTAGTAAATTAGCAAATACATTTTTTTCAAAAATATCATGAAAGTATTACAGAATAAAATGATAGCTGTTTTTAAAACAGCTATGATGACTCAATTTTGGTTTGTTATTAGATAGCATAATCATTTTCTTCTGACAATGTTATTAAATCTTGTGTATGTAATGAAAGCATTGGGAAACTATAGTATTTATTATATATTCTATGTATCCTGTATCTCTCAGATACGTTTATAGTTAGATCCAGTCCCTTAATAAAAAAATTCATGAGTAGTAATAAACCAACTTTTATTATAAAGATAGTGTGTTTCTCTGTTTCTTCTGAGATACTAAATTAAAATGAATGTCATCAGTTTTTTCTGAATATATTCATTGAAACTCTAAAATATGTCTGAAGATACAGCGAGATGTCTTTACTACTACCAAGATGGTAACATTTTAAAACTATCTGTCTTATAATTTTAGTTACACTTACATTTTTTTCTGTGGATAGAATTTATCCTTCAACATGCTGCAGGAGAGTCAGACAGATAGCACTGATTTTCGTGTTCAGGAAAGGATCAGCTTCATTAGTATTACCACTGAGAAGTACTAGAATAAATGTACAGGAGTAATTGACAGCCAAGCCTTTTTTGTACTATATAAAGCAAGATTATTTCACAAATACAGGGCCACAACTTAAATATTACCTCTTGATGTACATAATAGTTATGTGTAGGAAAATTACCTTTATGCAACTCAAATTTAGATAGATGGAAAAAAGTTTATTCTCATATATCATTAGCTAGAATTTTTCATTAAAATTCATTCTATAAATGTTAAATTCAATGCAGTAGAAGCAATTTGGCGCAATTTAGCATCCTTACTTCTTGACTAAAATTTTTCTTGAGGACTTTCCTCTCATCCTCTGTAATAATGATTACACATGACCTGTAGCATACTGCTATCTTATTTCTGTAGCAAATGCTTTATTTCCCAAGCTTTATCTTCAGTCTTGGAGGAGTTGTAGCTTTTATTCTTACCGAAGTCTATCAGTCCTGTTTTTAAGAGGACTATCGATGCTCACATTCTTATTCATTTGTGATAAGATTCATCATAAAAACTGAGAATTTCTCAAGGATTATGGAAACAGCATATATTAAAAGATCATCGTATCATCAAAATTGATTTTGATCATGACTCAGCAGGGGTACATAATATGGCCTCTTTCATATAGGAAGACAAGGTTATTGCCACATTCTTGGGATTTTGAGATTTTATAGCAGTTATCTTCTCTGAAAGCCTTACAGTTACTTTTGCTTTGAAGAGCTGGGTAGGTAGAGCTACGTATGCAGTGTTTTGCTCTGCAAAACACTTAGGTAACATGTATAAAGGAGTTTAATTTTAGCTTTGTCTAAGATTTTAAGAAGTATCTTAATTTTTTTTAAACTTGAGACACCTTTACTCTGTTCTTATTGTCTGTTCTTGCTAAATAAGGTAAGTAGAGGCAGGCCATAAAACATATCCATCCAGACTTGTTAATAGTATGTGGTCCTGCTTGCTTGGTTAATATCATAATGCCTGCTCACTCTGAGCAAATGGGAAGAGTAGAGAGAACCCTGTTTGTGCTTATTCTTCCTAATATTTGAGTCCAGAGGAAGGGAGAGAATAGTCAGAGTATTCATATCATCAGTTTTTACTGTTCACCTCTTTTTTTATTTTCTTCTCTGTCCAACTTTCAGACCCTAGAGGTCTCAGCCTTTTCATGCCACATAATGTGGCACATCACCTGTGGCTCCCTGGCTTTCCTCAGGAATGCTTTATGTTGCTAAACTATTTTCACACCTCCTCCCATCAAAAATTCTCAATATTAGAAAAGCAGCTTGGTTAAACTGAACAGTTTTGGATGTTACAGTGTTTATACAAGCAGACTTCTGCTATTCAGTTTCTTAGAAAAAGGACACCTGTTTTAGCTACTTACTGAGCATTATAATCAAATTACTAAAATTGTATCCAAAACATTGGATTTTTAAGAGCCCCTATCTGTTTTACTTACTTCTAGTTCTTAGGATAGAGTGATAGGATATAGAGTCCTAGGATTTTTTCTTTTCCTGTTCTGTTAAACATTCCAGCTAACTCTGGATTGCTAATTTTGGCTGTGTAAAAATACTATTTTCACTTATGAGAATGACTTGCCATTTATGCATTAATGTTATGTAGCATAATTGTTTGAATATTTTTGTTTTGCCTGAGTAATATTGGTTGCCTATTAATGATTATGTAGTTAGTGTCTTTTAATTTCTTAAAGTGTAATAATTAACTCCCACATATTCTACATTAATATGGTTGAAAAAGAATTTATTAATTACTGAATGATTAATGACTCATTGGTACTCCATAAGATCCAGGAGCCTTTCTGATTCATCAAAGGGAGATTAAAACTTATAGTACAACATAAAATTGTATGTAATATTTAATTATATTTTTTATTTTTTTTAATTGATAACACATCTTTAGAATTTTTGACCCTTTTGTAGTCCTACACCTTTATGAAAATGTGATGACAGTTATAGAGCCTGTCGTAGAAAAATTCACATGCATGCTTAAAGACTTAAATATACAATATCAAAGGTTCATTCCCTGCTGCCTCTGAACCTCACATTGCAAAATCCTGATCTGTGGTATGTTCATACTCACTCATTTGACTATTCACTTAATATCAAAACTACAACATACATTTTGGTTTAATGTGTGGCATTTAAAACAAAATAAATAAATACACAGTTTTGCTTTTCAGTTTGCTCATTTGTTCATTTATTCCACAAACATTTATTGAGAACTTTCTATGTGCCAGGTGTTATATTTTATAGACATGAGACATTCAAAGATTTATGTAATTGTTTCCACCCTCAAGAAATTAAAGTCTGTAGTTAAGCAGATAACCATTATAATACAATGATTATAATTATTCATGATTTCACTTTGGTTTTAGTCTTTCACCAATTTGTAAAACTCTACTTGTCCATTTTATTGTTGACTATGTGAGGCAGAATCTTCGTTGTAAAATATACCATGCTTTTTGAATGTGTGTTTTAAAGTTGAATGATGGATTTACCTTTTACATAAGATGCAGGTTGTGGGCAGGCACAGAGTTTTCCATTTCCCAAGAGCTAAAAAATGATAATATCTAGTTGAGTGAGGTAAGAATCTTCAAGTGCTTGGCTATTTTGCTTTCAGGAATGGAGGGCATCCAGGGCACAGCTACTCATCACTTATCTCTTTAAGGATTTGGAAAGGTGAGCTAAGTCTCTCTTCAGCACTGTTTTCCAGCTATTCTGTCCGTGCCAGTAGGAAATAGGTTTCCACTTGGAGAAAGAAGGTGAAGAAAGATCTTTCTTCCCCTGTCACTGAACCTTTGTATGGCTTGCTTTCTTATATTCAAGAATGACTTCTTTGATGAAGCTTGGGGTTTCTATCTGGCTTCCTGTCCATATCCTAAGAATCTGTCTCTCATGACCTTTTCCTCTAAAAAATTATTAGCCTGCTTATTTAGGATGTTACCCTTATGTTTCATGAGTTTTTAAATTTGAATTATTTTCGTGAATCATAAAATCAGTACTGTTTTCCCATTTTTTCTTGAAACTTGTGTTATATTCTTTTATTCATTAAATTAAAAAATGTGTTTGCTAGCCTTGTGTAGCACTGTACTGTACTTAGTTGTTTTCTATAGACTCATAGATTGTTGTCCATAGATAAAATAACTCTCAGAGAGTTTACAAGTGAGGGAGACCCAAATGTAATCAGCTAGCTAATAGAAGGCACAGTTGTATGCTTTGACTAAAGGAATAAGCAAAGTGCTTTCCGAGTGGGAATGGAGAGATTAATGCTAACGGGAAAAGCTTCTAAGAGATGTAGCATTTTAGCTGAACTTTAAAGGGTAAATTGGATTTTAATAGATGAGGAAGAAGAGGCCAACATTCCGGAGTTTGAAAATAGCAACAAAAGTTGTCAGATATATAATTAAAATGTGAACTAGTGCTGAAGCAGTTGACTTAAATATAATTTTAAGCAATAGAATGTCAACAATATATTGATGCGTAATTTTATGCTCTTGTAGCAGTCTTTTTTTAGGGATCATTATTAAGGACCTATGATACTTTTGTGGTGTACATTTTGTTTATATTCTTCAAGAATTTTTTTTAATTCTATATTTTATGGTTTCCATATGTGGTAAAACTGGCTTGTTCAGATTGTATTGGTTATATGTGCAGTCAGCTTTATATGCTATAGCTGTCATGTAGTTGGCAGTTTGTCTTTGAAAGATTATGTGTTCAGAATTATTACAAATATATCTTAAGTGGCTATCAGTGGAATGCTTTGTTACATTACTTCTCAGGTCAAATGGATTCTAGTAATATTTAGGTTCCCAAATATTACTTTCGAGTTACATATTACTTTGATTTCCATCTGCATTGTTAGGATTTTCTTCTACTTCAGTATATTACTTTCCCTCCCAACTTTACATATCATCAATTAAGAAAATCAAAATATATTCTCTTCCTTATTTTTCAGTTTGCTTGTTTGTCCTTTTGCAGTGGTTTCTGGCAGCTTCTTATATATTAATGATAATCTCTTTTTTGTCATTATGTTACAGATGCTTTTCGCAGCATTTTAGTTTTGTGCTGGTAGTTTTTGAAATTTAAATCTTTAAAATGCTTGTGGAGTCATAATTTGTTTGTAAAGGCTTACCTATTAGAAGATCTGAAAAATATTACCCTATATTTCCTTAAAATTATTATATATTTTTTTAAAACTGCATGTATTGCCTGGAATTTTGTTTTTTATGTAGTGTGCAGTGATCTCACTTTTTGTTGGTAACTGCCTTGTTTCAAAATCATTTATTAAATAATGTCATGTTTAAATCATGTATAATTTCTATACTTCTATATAAAGATCCGTGGAGCAACACCTGACAGAGAGCTTGAGGTGAATTTTCTTCTCCCAATACGTGACCTGCAATAGGTCTCCTCAAAAACAAGGAGGACTATTTAGATGTTGCCCAATTTTTAATCATTAGGCAGCATATTTGCTACAATCTCTACATGAATTTTTGAGGATGTTTGGGTTGGTAGGATTCTTTATCCTCAATTCTGATTTACTGTGTAATAATATAGTTTGCTTGTTAATCTCAGTTTTTTTGTGTCTTCATTCATAATTTTAGTATACTTTTAAGCCTTACAGGAATATATTGGGTGAATTTGCCATATGCATACTGGTATCAGGATTTTAAAATATTTGAAATCAGATTAGGATTTATATGAATCTCTACCATAAGTTGTGATTATTTTTTTCCTACAGCTAGAATAAATGTTGTCAGGTTCTTAAAGGGTGTGTGTGTGTGTGTGTGTGTGTGTGTGTGTATGTAATATATCCCTAGTGCATTTTGTAAGATAAATGTTAAACATATGTATTATTAATAATTTATCAATACTTAATAGAATGAATATAAAATTCATAAAATAACATTTAATTCACTAGAGGAACTAGTCACTTGTCCTAGTGCTTGGATTTTAATGAAGAAGTATAATGAGCTTTAGCTTATAAAGGAATATGTTAGAAGTTAAAGTAGTTCACCTCTCATTTTAACTTTTATTATTATTACTTTAAATTATTCTCCTTATATTATTTATACATTAATCATAGTATTTTTATTTCTACAAGTGTCAGTTTTCTTTTGGAAGTATAATATGCTGTATATTTGAGATACTTATATAGCTTTTAAATTTGCCTTTAACTGAAGCTGAAGTGTAGTAGATGTAAATAAAATGACGTTATACTAAGTTCATGTTTATAAATTTATTGTGAAATTGTTTGAAAGCTCGAATGCATATAAATGCTAAGCATTGCTATATCTAGTCCAATATATTGAAGTTCTGCTGAATATGTTATTAATTGTCCTATTTCCACAATAGATTTGATCTTTGAATAATTGAACCTGTTGCCACTTTAAACCATATAAGGCTCTAAAGTCATGAAGAAGACTTTTCTTTCCACTGAGACACTAATTTCACTCCCATCTCCAGCTAGTGAAATTTTTTTAATATAAAATTAAGAATAAAAAGAGTTTAGAGGTATTATAATACCTCTGTTTGTGTACCACAGAGGTTGACCCTTTTGTTCTGTAAAATTTGTATTGCCTGCATTCTTCAGGGGCATGGCCATCTAAATAATAACATTGCAGCTCTTATTTACTAAATTCTATGATGTCTTTCATATGATTATCATTTATGCTTTACAAAATACCTTAAGTGTGGCATTGCATCGCCTCTATTTTATAGATGTAGAAACTTGGAAGTGGCACTGGTCATGCTTTCTCCTGTTCCAAAAGGCAAATCACATATTTTACCAGTTACCAGCTCGCAGTATCGTACACTGTTCAGGAATGCCTCTTTGTGGGCATTCCTGGCTGTTGCTTATCAATATGAAGCTTGAAGCCCAATTTTATGAGTCTTAGAATCAGCAAAACAAATGTCATGTGGCTTAGTTGGGGAGTATTCCTAGGATAATAATCTAATTGGTAGCTGTACTAGTAACTTCCTCTTTGAAATTTGAGGAGAGTTTCGTTGTGATTAAGAATAGGTTAAGAGTAGTTTTAGTAGTACGTAAGAGTTGAAAGAAAAATATGAACAAGGAAGATAAATAATATCTATAAATTACATGGCACTTAAACTATAATACATACATTTAGTGCCTTAAAGCAGCTGTTTAACCAGATACTGATAGTCCCTTTTTTAAAAAACAGCTTTACTGAGATTTAATTCACATCTAATTTACTCATTTAAAGGTTACAGTTCAGTAGCTTTAGTATATTCATGGGGTTGTGCATCTACCACCACAGTCAATTGTAGAACATTTTCATGTCCTCCGGAAGAAACTCTGCATCTCTTAGCTCCCAAACTCCCCATATTCCTCCCAGCCCTAGGCAACGATTAATCTACTTTCTGTCTATAGATTGCTTATTCTAGACTATTCATATTAATGGAATCATAATATCTGATAGTTTGTGACTCATTTCTTTCACTTAGCATGCTCTCAAGGTTCATCCGTGTTGTGGTATGTATCAGTACTTCATTTTTCTTTGTTACTGAAAAGTATCCCATTGCATGGATAGACCACATTTTATTTATCCATTTGTCACTTGATGGACATTTAGGTTCTTTCTGTTTTTTGGTGTTACAAATAACGCTGCTATGTACATTCATATATATGTTTTTGTGTGGACATATGTTTTCATTTCTCTTAGGTATATACCTAAGAGTGGAGTTGACAGTCTTTTTGATTATTTTTTTTCTTGTAGGCAGTTTTTCTTATCAGAAATAATTGTTGAGTTGCTTTGAAATCATGATCTTTTATCTTCTATACTAAGTTCATCTTGAAATTTCTTAAATTGGTCATGTAAATATTACTTCATTTGATGCTGGGCTGTTTACATACTAGTACCATTACTTTGAAAAATTGAGTTCTTGAAAGATTAAGTATTAAATAAAGACATTGTAGTGTACTTTGGTTTCTTTTCCTATTTCAGAGTATTATGCTATTAGTCCTTTATTTCCAGTATGCTTTTTGTATGTCCACCATTAATCTAGTTTAAGAGTTGGAGTTTTTCTTAAGGCACTGGATAGAGTACATTTTAGGCTTTGCAGGACAGGTAGTCTCTGTCACAACTACTCAGTTGCGCCTTGTAGCATGAAAACAGCCATAGACAATGTGTAAGTGAATGTGTAGCAATAAAACTTGATTTTACAGAAGTCAGCTGGCCCACAGGCCATAGTTTGCTGACCTCTGATCTCATTCATGGTTATGGTTTTTGTCAAATTTTAAGAAGGATTCAGACGGTACAGCACATGTGTTTATATTTGCTCCCAAGTTACAATTAAAATGATGATTTAAAAAGATATAATTTTTAATGTCAAATCAAACGGATGAGGAGATCATAGTTAACAAAAGATATCAGCAAGACTTCATATACTGACATTTGTATGATTGATGCTAACTGATTCGACCACGAAGAGTGAATTTCATTTTTATGGCCATGAGCAAGCAACACCATACAAAAAAATTTCCATTCTGTTTGCAGTCAGTCCTCATTCACATCCCCAGTCCTAGGCAACCGTTAACTTGCTTTCTATCTCTGTACCTTTCTGGACACTTCGTATAGATAGGCTCACTTTGCTTCTGGTTTCTTTCACTTAGCATAATGATTTTGAGGTTCCATGTTATAGCATGTATCAATAGTTTATTCCTTTTTATTGATGAATATCAATATACTTTATTATAGTTATTTTAAAAATTAATCTTATTGTTTTGTCTCCCTTATTTTAAACACAAACCCTGTGAAGATAAAGACCATTGCTAGTCTTACTTGAAATCCTTACACCTAGGTATACCATCTATGACCTATGGTTGCTCAATACATAGAGTAAAACATAAGAGGAAAACTCCCCCAGGTGTAATTTCACAATAACATTTATGAACTCATAAATATATCTACCTACCTACCTATCTACCTCATCTGTGTGTGCATGTATATATATCTATATATTAGAACCTATATCTCTATCATAATATTTACACTTCTCTTTCCTGCCTCCCATGATCTTTTTCAATATTATAAAAACATGAGTGGAAATTATGTTAACCTCACACCAGCATAATAAAGAGAGTGCTGTTATATGTGTATTGTATAGCAAGTATCCTTGTAAACAAGTAAGATTGTAACATGTAGTATTGCCTTAGTTCAGTGATTTGCCTTCATGGCTTTTACTTTAGTATTTCAATAATAAACTTTTATACAAATGGAGAACTGTTGATGAAGTACTGATTGGTTTAAAAACAACAACACTCTACAGCAGAAGCTTAAGAGAAAATTTTAGTTGTTTTACAATAGACAACTTACTCTGCTTCTCTTGCTTAATTTGTTTATCTGAAAATGGAGATGATGATGGTCATGGTCTCTCATGGAATTTGCTGTAACGAAGTAACATATGCAACTGTACCTGTAATATGGTAAGAGCCAGTTGCAGTAGCTATTAATAGATATGTGAATTCTTTGTAAGGTAAATATTATTTTAATTTTCAAATCTTGAATTGCATATGTATAAAACATAGTTAGAAAATCAATGGCAGATTGCCTCAGTGAAGAACAGCACTTGTTGTAATAATATATAATATAACAGAATAGATTTCAATTTACTTTCAATAAATAAATGCCAAATTACCTCAAAAAAATAAATAAATACAAACAACAGCGCCCTAGTAGATAAAAAGGTGGTGAAGCAACTTTCATGGAGGAATTTTTTTGTGGATTATTTAATTTATTTTTTTGTGGATTATATAAATATATAAGCATGCATGCATGCATGCTTCTTTGATTAAAGACCTTACTTAGATGAACTACCAGCTTTCCCTTATAATAAAACTCCAAGGCGATTTATACTTAATCATACTGAGGAAATTAGGTGAATTGCTGAAGATCGCAGAATATAGGCCTTAATTTATCATTTGTTACCTTTTCTAGATTTACATCAAGTTAAATGAAGTATCACCTAAGTGTTAAAGGAGTTAAAATACTTTGTCAACAGTTTAAACATGAAGTCTTACTGAAGCTTTAAAGTCAGTTCTTTATCAAAGTTTAAATATGTATTTTTAGAGGTTGTTATTTAGATAAACTAAGAAAGAATACTGATTTATTAAATGTCTCTCTACTCTCCCTACCTTCCCTGCTGATACAGGCTATCAAGAAAGTAGACTTAAATTACCTCTTGGTTTTGTAACTTTATTATTAAAATATTTATTTGTCGTAAAGCAGAAACTAACACACCATTGTAAAGCAATTATACTCCAATAAAGATGTTAAAAAACAAAACAAAAAAATAAAATAAAATATTTATTTGTAAGTTGACTGTAACTTCACAAGATGATTTTTCTTTCATTTGGGAATGAGTAAAAAATGACGCATGGGGAAAATAAATATTTTTGTCATTTTATGTAGTCATTATTGAAGGATTATTTACTCACTCGGTGAAACACTTTACGTCTTTGGAGCAGTTAAATAAAACTTATTCTAGCAGTTTGCCTTGTTAGTATTTGTTAAAATGAGTAGCTTGGTTTCAAGTTATGTCATGAATCTAATGGTAATTTGTGAAAGAACCCGAAAGCTATTTAATATTTCATTTATATTACTTCTTTATTGTTCTTGAGAGCAAATTATTGGACAGATTTTTTTAAATGCCACTTGTTTCTTGAATCTGTATTTTTGTTTCCTTCTTTTACAACTATATACATATCTAAACCCAAAAATATGTATATAAAATATGTATATAAAATTTTATTTTGAAACTCCTCATTATTTTATAGAGAACCTTAGGAGACTCTGAGAATTTCCTCATGTTTAGTTATGCTATTCTAGAGAGCTTGCCTTGTAGCAGGTAGATGATATTTTGAAAAATATTGCTACAGTAAGTCTGTCTGGGCCTGCAGCTCAGTAATTGAATTGATTGTGTGTGTGGGCATGCCTGTACAGAAAATACTTAAAGTTAGATTTAATATACTAAGAAGTAAACTTCAAGTGAGGTCATTTTAAATTCTGTTTTTTCAATCCTTGATGTTAAGAAAGTAGTTTTTTACTTGATAGTTCTCTATATACACATCTGTGTATCTGTACATATATTTACATATAGGCATTTTTTAACAGCTCAGAAATATCCATAGATAATGTGGTAGCACTAAAAGTCTTTGCTAAGAGTAGTGACATATTTCAAGAATGCTGTTTTAATTGTTTGTAATTTGGTATGGGGAGAACAAAATATGAGTAGGAAAAATAATTCCAGATTATAACAGTAGTCCAAAATTAAGCTGCGGAAATAGAGCAATAAAACAAATCTGAGAAATAATGTTCATACAGGGGGATTTTATAATTTTTCAGTTTATCTTTTCAGTGTGCAGTATTTGTGAGTGCAATTTATGTACCCTTTCCCTTAGTCACTGCACCAGATGTTTATAAAATACACTGCTGTAATTACTTGAATAAGGCAAAACATTTTAATTTATTGATGTGGAGTCCTAAGCTTTGTTGTGAATACTTCTGAAATGCTTTTTGGAAGAGTTAACATAACACAGAATTACAATGGGTAGGGATATATTAATGTTACCCCACTTTCCCATCTCCCCTTCCCTGAATGAAAACACAAAAAATTCTCTTTGGTTAAAAAATGAAAAGAACTAAGGAAAAAAGTAGGAGTTTGAAATAGAGAAACCCGTGAAAAGTAGCTTATGCATTGGAGTATTTCTTATAATTATTTTGTACTTTTAATTCTTTACTTTTAGGAATTTGAAATATTTGCTTTATTTGGAAAACAGTATCAGGACTTCATAGGATTTGTGTATATGCTTGGATGTTATTACTAGTTGAAAAACAGTGAGATACAAAACAGTGAGATACTGTGACCACTACTACAGTTTGAGGCTACTGCCTTGATTCTTGCCAAGACACCAGCAGTTTTACTCACCATTGCTTCTATACCATCAGTCCAAAGGTCA
The DNA here is from genome assembly GCF_002837175.3 of Physeter macrocephalus. Classification (NCBI taxonomy): domain Eukaryota; kingdom Metazoa; phylum Chordata; class Mammalia; order Artiodactyla; family Physeteridae; genus Physeter; species Physeter macrocephalus. The sequence goes on from NC_041218.1 coordinate 26,829,089, forward strand.
ACACAATTGAAAAGGCAAATAACATCTTAATATTACTATGAAAATAGGTTTGAAATTCTGGACCCCATAAAAATATCTTGGAGCCCTCCAGTGGTTTGCAGACCAAACTTTGAGACCTCTTACCCTACAGGAACTTGAACATTTCTTCAAGCTGACACAGTGAACTTCTTTATCCTAATTTTTAAGTGAGGTATTAGATCTTCTTGGCCCTTGATTACCATTTTGATCCATTAAAATTGTTCTATATTATCTTCAACATCGTAAATTTTGAATAAGTGGTTAGTGCTATATTCCACCTTACAGCTTTTTCAGAAACTCTTTGTGTTCCAAATGAAATTTCTCTTGAGGACCAGATGCTCTTGTTAACTACAAGATATTTCTCTGTGGAAGGTTGATAGCACCATATCTAAAAACAACTAATTGAGATTCCAATGGAAATTAAAATTGGAATTCCTTTGCAATCCCTTACATCTATACTTTTGATTTTATGTTCTGACTGTGATCCGTTTGGCACTGTATCTTGGCAAAGTATCTTCATGTACTTCATTAAGACAGATTCTAAGATCATGTCTGTGTTCATTAGAAAAGAATGTTATGATTAATTATCAGTAATAGAAATGCTGCTGTTGCTACTGCCACCACTGGCCACCTCTTATACATAGCATTTAACCATGTTCTAGGTGCTATTTTAAATACTTTACATGTAATTACTTATTTAATTTTAACAATCATATGAGGTGAATACTATTATTTTCCCCATTTTTTTTTTTTTTTTTTGGTGGTATGCGGGCCTCCCTCTGCTGCGGCCTCTCCCGTTGCGGAGCACAGGCTCCGGACGCGCAGGCTCAGCGGCCATGGCTCACGGGCCCAGCCGCTCGGGCGCGAACCCGGTTCCCCTGCATCGGCAGGCGGACGTGCAACCACTGCGCCACCAGGGAAGCCCCAATTTTCCCCATTTTTTAGATAAGGAATTTGAGGCATAAAGAGGCTAAATGATTTTCAGTGTCTGCAGTAGGCTTCAGAGAGGGAGAATTTTTGCAAGTACTGTATATTTGCTGTAGGTAATGACATGCATTAATTTAGTAAAGATGGTTGGTTGATCAGCTACTATGTGTTATAGATGCTGTGAACTGTGAAGACATAATACTAAATCTGGAAGCCTATCTTTCTGTGTTTTCTGATTAAGGAGTGTCTACTTTCCTTCTGGCATTCTTTAGAAATCTTCTATATACAATCACTGTTGTGAAAATTATTTACTATGTACACATATATCTTTGTTACACAATAAATATATGTAATTTATTTCATGGCACATTGGGTGTTTTCCTACAGCTAAGTTATTATTTAAATTAGAAGCTTTCTTAAGCACCTTCTTACCTAATTTGACAATGAACAAATGTTCTACACTCCATCTGTAAAACGCTGTTACTGATGCTTTTGTCATCCTAAGCTTTCACAACTAGGAATTGGTGACTGGGAATTGCCTAGCTCTGATGCTCCTGTCCATTTCTACTCCCACTACTGGAACTGTATTCTCGAATGAATTGCATTCTTACCATTTGGTTCCCAAATCTCTTTGTACTCCTTTTACTTGTTATTCTAATTAAGTAATTTCATTAAATCTTATATAACCAAATGAGTATGAATGTGAAAAGACTTTTTTTGGAAAACTTAAGTTGAATGCTTTGTAAAGATAATAAACCAGTGGTGGGATGGATTTGGCTATGGGCCATAGTTTGCCAACTCCTGATTTATAGTACTGTACTCTCTCCTTTGTCCTCTTACACTCACAATTCAGTTAACTCCTCTGTAAGTAGCCTTAAACATACATCTTCTTTTATTGCTTTTGTCTGTCCACTAGGATTTAACTCTTGTTCAGCTACCTCAGGAGATACTCTTTTTTGTCTCCTTTTTATTCTTTCAGTTTATGAGTCAAAAAATAATTATTACAAAGAATGTACAAATGCATATAAGCCTCATAAGAATGAATTATTGTAGAATCTTTCTGTGATGTTTGTGGGGTTTCTGTGATGTCTCTGGAGTAAATTATAGGTGAAGTTTCATTATAATGATATGTTATTCTTTAGTAATGAACTCTCCTTTAGTATGTTTCAAGATAAATGCATGAAATAGTAAATAATATAGAGTTAAGGTACAGTATAATTTTACCTACTTAGGAAAACTCTCAACCCTCCATCACAGTTTTAAGTGTAATGTTTTACTTTCTTCGGGATTGTTGTTGATGTTTTAAAAAAGCATGCAACATGGAGACAGCGTGGTGTTCTGGTTAAATGAAGAAACAGGAGTCAGATATGCTGAGTTATATGTGACCTATAAGACATTCACACTTGGATACCTTGCCTAGACTTTTTAAGAAACTAAGTTCTCTCGTTTGTAAACTTACATACAACTATCTAAGAATTCAGGGAGATAATGCATATAAATTGCTTAGCACACTACCTGTCATATAGTAAGCCCTCAGTAATTGCTGACTGCTAAATAATGTAATTTCCCCCTAGTTATAGGCCTGGGAATAAGATAACTTGCTAACATAAGTACTGTATTTTTGTTTTGTTTTCTGTCTGAGAATTAAAGTGGATTATTCCATTTCTATAAATTAATTTAGAATAGTGACATTTTACACATTATTAATTATTATTTGATAACCCCAAACTGTATTTAGGACTGTAAATACCTTTTACCAAAATATCTTCTTTAACATTAAACATAATTTCAGACTCTGATTAAACTTCAGTCATGGTATGAACTTTAATTTAAGGTCTCTTGTGTTTTGAAGTGCAAGGTTGGGCGTGAAATTTATAAAATCTTTTGTTTTCACCACTTTTCTAAAATATGAGTGCTTATTGTACTGCTCACCAAGGATCCGGGGCCGTCTTAAGGCTCTCTACTTACCCAGTGCCAAGCTTAAATGTCAGTTTCCAGTTATTCTAGAAAATGTCATCTGGATCTTTAATTCTGCCTTTACTGTGATGAGTCATTACATGTACAGGGAGTATAAACTCTATATACTAGCAAATGTTGGCATATAAAATAACACACAAGCTGAGATTATAGCATTAGTTTTTAAGGATGTAAATCAATAAAAGGAAAATGTAGACTTCATAGGAGAAGGTGCCAATTGCCAAGCCTTGTTCGTTTAATATTCTTCCTGAATAGTAGCTATATCTAGCACTAGGTAGACACTCAAAAAAATTTTAGTTTAACTTATGTAAAAATATTTTTTAATTGGATTGGAAAACAGTAAAGCAGAGACTAAGTAGGGTTCCTTGCTGCTAAAAAACAAAATTCTAACCAGCAATGAGATATTTGGCATTCTAGGGTGGTGGAGGGAATACCTACGGAGATTTAAATTCTAGAGAGGTTTATTCAAACTGTGCAAGCTTGGTCATTCACCTATAGTTAGTATCTGTGGTGATTCTGCTATTACATAACATTCACTCCACTCCCACCACTATTAAGATCCTTACTGAATTAAGTCTTATTTGCCTACAAATTCTCAGTATTTTGTCACTCTCTATATATATGCAGTGTAGATGTTTTTTTGCTTTCACGGAACTCTTGCTCTATGGAAAGATTCTCTTTTTTCTTTCTATGTTAATAAAATCTTACTTTATGAAAGGATTTGAGCACCAGGTGAGTCTCTTTGGCTTGCACTTGGGAAAAGTCATTGTTAGTACTTCTGATGAAAGAGGAAGAAAGGAAGGAACAGAGACTTAACATATGATAGTTCATGTATGCAGTGCACAAGTGTGCACCGTCTAAGGAGATGCCATTTTCATCCACACGGAGTCACTTAGATGAAAGCACACCTGTGTAGATTTCAGGCCAAGTCCTAATGCAGCTGGGGAGTGCCCTCCTCTACATAAATCTACACCAGCACGTAGAGCCATCCCTTTGACCCAGTCAGAATTCTGAGCATGCACATACACACCCTGGCACACACGCCTGTTGTATTGCTCTTTGGGCAATCCGCTGAGGTCACTTCCCTCGCTCAGCAGTCCCTGCCCACCGTAACTTGGAACCTGACACAGACACTTCAAGGGGAGTGGGAAGGAGGAAGGGCCTAGAGAAGGAATGTGTGCATTGCAGGTGCCACATGTGTCCCTGTTTCTGGCGGTTTGTATTAAAAGGCCAGAATGGGGCTTCCCTGGTGGCACCGTGGTTGAGAGTCCGCCTGCCGATGCAGGGGACACGGATTCGTGCCCCGGTCCGGGAAGATCCCACAGGCCGCGGAGCGGCTGGGCCCGTGAGCCATGGCCCGCTGAGCCCTGCGCGTCCGGAGCCTGTGCTCCGCAGCGGGAGAGGCCACAACAGTGAGAGGCCCGCGCACCGGGGGAAAAAAAAAAAAAGGCCAGAATGTATGTGCCAAGGCTGCTACTCTCTTGGGCTCAGTAAGGTTCCTCTGTAAAGCTAAGTTGTACAGTATTTCTATTTGAGAAAGAGGAGTCTTTTCCTAAATCTGTACAAAGATACTGCAAAAGCTAATGGAGACCCTATATTAGACCCTCTAGACAGTGGGCCTACACAGTGTTTCTCAAAGTGTCATCTGGAGTCCTTTGCAATCTATCAAGTCATCTTTGGGAAGGCTGGCATTTTCCAGGAAAAACGAAACCATGAGACAGTTTTCAATATTTTGAAATTTAGGTTAAGCCTGATTTTTTTTTTTTTAACTAAAGCCCCAGGTTTTGTTTGTTTGTTTTTCCCAGTTATTCCATTCTTTTTTTTTTAATATAGATTTATTTACTTATTTTTGGCTGCGTTGGGTCTTCGCTGCTGCGCGTGGCCTTTCTCCAGTTGCGGCGAGCGGGGGCTACTCTTCCTTGCGGCGCGTAAGCCTCTCATTGCGGTGGCCTCTCTCATTTTGGAGCTCTAGCTCTAGGTACGCGGGCTTCAATAGCTGTGGCGCGTGGGCTCAGTAGTTTTCTCCCGGGCCCTAGAGCGCAGGCTCAGTAGTTGTGGTGCACGGGTTTAGTTGCTCTGCAACATGTGCGATCTTCCTGGACCGGGACTTGAACCTGTGTCCCCTGCATTGGCAGGCAGATTCTTAACCACTGTGCCACCAGGGAAGTCCCTCTATTCTTCAGTGTCATGTACATGCTACAAAGACTGGGCTCTGTCAGTTCGTCCTGGCTAACATTTAAATTCAGCTATTGTTATTTATGCCTGCTATATTTGCAGCTTTGTTGGTGTATTATATCCCCATTTTACAAAAGTGGCTCATTGTGAAGCATTTAAAGTGAAAGGAGTAATCTAGAATCATTGCAGCTTAAAATAACACTATAAGTAGTAAATAGTTCTCTGGTATAAATATGAAATGTGAGTTTGTGTATTCTATTACAAATAAATCTGTGATACGTGATTTTGCAGATGCTGCCAGGAAACAAAAATGTAAAAACACCAAGTTTGATCATGTGTACCTGAACTGAGTTTCATTAGATTAGTGATCTCTTTGCCCTTGTGTTTAGTCTGTCATGAAATTATATGAAACTTAAAACCTTCAGAGCATTTGTATTTTATTCAAAGTACATTCATCATTATCCATAGTATCTAACGTGCTGCTACCTGTCTTTGCATTCAGCTTCTGATCCATCTAATAATGATTAAAGGACATCTTTGGTCGATTTTCTTCTCTGTGACTATTGGCAAAAAAATTTCAGTTCTGAATTCTTAAGGCTGAAGAAGAAACTTCAAAGATAGTTTTCAAACTTGGTTTATATCTTTTTTTTTTTTTTTTTTTTTTTTTTGCGGTACGGGGGCCTCCCTCTGCTGTGGGGCACAGGCTCCGGACGCGCAGGCTCAGCGGCCATGGCTCACGGGCCCAGCCGCTCCGCGGCATGTGGGATCTTCCCAGACCGGGGCGCGAACCCGGTTCCCCTGCACCGGCAGGCGGACGCGCAACCACTGCGCCACCAGGCAAGCCCCTGGTTTATATCTTCTTGAAAGGTGTTATAACACATTGAGCAGGGCAGTGCTATAGGGATGATTAATTTCATTCTTGCATCATTCCTCTAGGCAAGTTTCTCATTTTCCCATTAAAAAAATGAATTTAGTCTTTTTTAAGCATAGATAGGAATAATGATGAAATAATTTATAGGATAGTGAAATAGCAAAATGTTTTGAGGTAAAGGAAAATAGATGACTAAGATTCCGTAATGTATCTTAGATTTATAAAAGGGTACAGTAGAGCCATATGATCATCACAAGAAGAATGTGTTTTATTCTATTAAAAAATAAGTAAAATTTAATCTTTGGAAGACTGCTAAGAGAGAAAAAAAAATGTCCTGAAATTACACTCCTTACAAATAGTTAAAACTACTGAAAATGGAAACTCCAAAACTAAAATTGGGTCCAGAAGATCCTGTATATCAAGAGATGAAGATGTAATATCTTTTTACTCTTTTTGAAGATGCTTATTAAGGTTTTGTTTTTAAAGTTTTTTATGTTCTCTGAATTAATTATTGTCCCCTCCTCACAGAATCAGGATTCTTTCTCCTCTTTGCCCTCCATTCCTCTCCCCTCTCCCTTCCTCTCTCCTCACTTCCCCCATTCCTTCCCCCTTTCTCTCCACTCCTCCTCTCTTCTCCTCCACCTCCTCCCCTCCCCAGTGTCCTTCCTTCTTTCTTTCCTTCCTTCCTTCCTTCCTTCCATCCATTATTGTTCTGTGTCTGGTAATGGTATACTGTTTACAGATTTACAAATGTAGGTATGGTTTATTTTAGGTTGTAGACATTTGTTTCCTTTGCTTTGTATATAATGAGTTTGTTTTTTCAACTTGATCTCTTTTTTTGAATTGGAAATCTGACAGAGACAAATAGTACTTACATAGGGCACATTGAAAGTATCAGTCTAAGGTGGGTGGGAAGAGAGCCTTCTGACTGTAGACCCCCTAATGTGTTAATGCAGATGGATTTATTCTGGGTGCTCACACCCTCATTAGAAGCCTTACCACTTCCTGGTCTATCAGTGAAACTTCCTTGGAAAGCAGCCTGTGTTGCAGGAAGGGGTTGGTGTTAAAGACTGAGATACCCTACCTGCCTACCTGAAGTTATTTTCAAGGGGAGTGAGGGTTAGGATGGGTGCTCATTGAAACAGTTGTCCTATGTGTAAACTTTGCATGAGCCCTGATTTGGGCTCTATTTTTCACTGTCACCCTTAATCCCAACGGCTGCCATCTTTGCTGTAGCTACTTTAGAGTATCTGACGGATGCATCCTCCTCTGTCCATTTGATCCCTTAACCATTTACTTTCCCAACTTCCTGAAATATGTTGATATGGTCTCTACCTCTCCTTCACTCCCCTCTCCTCTCCTCTCCCTTCACTGTTCTGGGTTTATCCTTTTCTATGTCTATACTGTCTTGAGTATATTACTGAGAAGGAAGGAAGTCAACACATACTCTCAGTGTGCAATTTTCTGAAACATGTATATTAAAAGGTAGCACCTATTACAGTTTTTGCTGCCACCAGTGATTGAAGTTAACTTGTTTTCATGGCAACCCAACTATCATTAAATTTGGTGGGGTTTTTTGCCAGCTTAAATTATATAAAATTGCTCTCGTTCTAATGTGTAACCTTTTATAGATAACTAGCAAATCATCATTTTCCCTTTTGAGTTGTTCTTATATAGTTTTCTATGAGTTGTTTGTTCATTTGACTTTCATATTTACTGTAAAATCTGGGTTTTATAACCAGTTTTCTTAGTATCTTTATGCAGTATATTGACTCTTCATCACATTTGCTGCAAATATCTTCTAGTTTTTTGTTTTCACTCTAAATTTAATTATGTTTATTTTAGAAATTATATTATTTGAATATGTTTATCTGCTTCATGGTTTCTAAACTTTGAGGTAATAAAGTTATTACACCTCCAGACAATTTATATTAAGTACGGTTTTTATTTTTGTTTCATTAAACTTTCTAAAATGAATTTTTGTAGACCACTTTTGCAAAATAATTTGGCACTGCATTTTGAGAGACAAGAAAATTTCTTTATGTTTTGATCCTATTCTTAGAAGACTTGATTAAAGGGAAGAATAATGTTTGGTGTTTTGAACTCAGTATTATTTTGTCAAATGCTTTGAAATACGAAAAGTCAGGTAAAATATTTTTGTGTTTTCCAGATTATTGCTCAGTTGTAACAATTGTGGACCAGACACATGTAAAGTTAACCTGCCTGTTCTTTAGTGGAAATTATGAAGCCCTTCCAATGATTTATAAAAATGGAGATATTGTTCGCTTTCACAGGCTGAAGGTATAATTCATACTGTTTAGAACTTATATTTGTTTGAAAAGAACACTGTATTGTTCACTAAAACTAGTCACACTAATTATGTGGTTGCTTTGTTAGAACATGACGTCAGGCATTTCAAGAGACAAGAAGAAATGTAAATAGTATCAAACCTCAAATGATTTACACTAGGAAACCTCTTCTTTTGAGCAAACTACCTGACCTCCTTCCACAGAAATGTGTTCGCTGCCGCGATTCGGACTAGTTGCATTCCGTTAGAAAACATTTAATTAAAAGGTAGAGCTATTAAATAGTATGTGATGATTTTTTAAAAATCCGCTTTTTAACACTTTAATATTTCCAGTCTTTTAGGTTTTAAACATCTCAGTGCCTTCATAGTTTGCTCTTGTTACATGGGTTTCCATGCAACCCCTTCACTATCTTGGTTGTCTTTTCTTCTAATGCTTCAGTTTATCTGTGGTCCTCATGGTCACTGATGCTCAGTAATGAGCGCAATAGTCCAGATGTCTTCTAGTCTTAACATATGGTGTGAAATAACTCTCTTGCTCTATTAATGCCTTTTCCCTGAGAATAGAAGAATAGTGGAGAACATTTGCTTAAAGATAAAGAGAACTAGAAATATTACTATTGTAGCACTATATTACAGGCTTATCCAAACTTCAAAAAAATAGCTTATTTCTCACACACTGCTGTTTCCTGTAGTACAGTTGACCCTGAACAGCATAGTTCTGAACTGCTCGGGTCCACTGACGTGCAGATTCTTTTCAGTAGTAAACAGTGCAGTACTACAGGATCCCACGGTTAGTTGAATCCATGGATGCTGAACTGAGGATAGAGGGGGCCGACTGTAAGTTATAAGGGGATTTTCAACGGCACAGATGGTCGGTGCCCCTAACCCCTGTGTTCAGGGGCCAACTGTATTTGTAATTCTTGCTGTTGTTTAATTGAGGTAAAATATACATCTCTCTTTTCACAGTATTAGCATGCTCATGTTACTAACACTCTAGAAACGTCCTTTGTACCCCTACCTGGGGTTGTCATTCACACATCCCCCCCGCCAAGAGTAAATAATCTCACAACTTCTAACAACATATATAGTTTCATATGTATTTGTTCTTTATATAAAGGAAATACACTATAGTTTTTTGGGTTTGTTTTTTTTTTAATTTCTGGCTTATGCTTGTGTGAGTCAACTGTACTATTGCATATAGTTTTACTTTGTTTACTTTGTTTTCACTGCTAAATGGCATTCTGTCCAGCCAATGTTTGAATACACCAGAATTTATATATTTATTCTGTTGGTCGTTTAGGTAGTTTTCAGTTTGAGGCTATTATGCTGCTATAAACAGTCTAGTTACATACCTTTTACTGAATATATATAATTATATATAATGTAATATATACATTTATATGTAATTATAATATATATTACATATTATATATTGTATAATGCATAGATATATATGCATTTCAGTTGATTGTATACCAAGGAGTGTGGTTCGTGAGTTCAAGGTTGTGCATATATTAGCCTTTAGTTTTCCAAAGTGTTTTTTTACCAACTTACACACCCATTACAGATATAAGAGAATTCCAGTTGTTCCACATTTTCACCAACACTTGATGTTGTCCATTTTTTTGAATTTTAACCATTCTGTTGCATATGTATTAGTATCTTATTGTGGTTTTAACTTGAATTTCCCTGAAAATTTATGAAATTGAGAACCTTTTAAAATTTGTATGTCTTCTGAAGTTAAAAGTGTTTATTTGAGCCTTTTGCTCATTATAGAATTTTTAACTTCATTTTTTAATTATTTGTGAAAGTTCTTTATATATTTAGGCTACAGATCTTTTGTCAGGTATATGGACTGTGAGTATCTTTTCCCACTCTATGGATTGCCTGTTTACCCTCTTAGTGATGTCTTTTGATGAACAAAAGTTCTTTATTTTAATATAGTCTACTTTTTTAACTTTTGTTTTATGGTCAGTACTTTTTAATTTCCTGTTTAAGAACGCTTTGTCTACTCACTTCATGAAGATGGCTTCTGAGTTTTCCTCGAGGTCATTTATTATTTTCCTGTTTCATATTTAGATCTGTAATTTTCTTTTCCTATAATGTCTTTGACAAATTTTGAAATTAAAGTTTTGCTGCCTCATGAAAATAGGAAATGTGCCCTCTTTTTCAGTTCTAGAGTTTGTGCAAGATTACTGGTTTTTTTTTTCTTACCTAAATGCTTGGAATAATGCACTGGTAAAGCTATCTGAGCCTGGTGATTCCTTTATTAATAGATTTTATTAATGAATTAACATTTCTTTAAGAGGAATGAGATCATTCAGATTTTTTATTTTTCTATCAACTTTGATATATATAATTTTTAGAAAAGTTTATTTCATCCAAATTGTCAAATTTATTGATAATGCTACTTATCTTTTAGATGCTTATAAAATTTGTAATGATAAATCCATTTTTGCAGTCTTGATATTATAATTTGTGTTTCTTCTCTTTTTTTTTCCAGATCAGTCATTCTAGGTTTATCATTTTTATTAATCTCTTCAGAAAATGAGTTTTTAGCTTTGATTTTCTCTATTGTATGTTTCTATTTCTCTTACCTTGATTATGTTTCCTTTCTACTTTCCTTGGATTTGAAATAATATTCTTTGTGCAGCTTCTTGAGATAGAAGCCTAAATTTCTGATTTTTAACCTTCTTTTGTAAAATGTTCACTTATTTCTATAAATTTTTCTCTATGTATTGAATACTACTTTAGTTATATCCAACAAGTTTTAGCACATCACAACTTAAGTATCCTTCAGTTCAATATATTTTCTAATTTCCAATAAATATATAAATACATTTATTAATATCAGACAGTATTACAGGAGACTAAAGGAGGTATTTCATAAGTTCAAAAGGGTTGCTTTATGAAGAAGATATAACAGTCGTAAATGCATGTGCATCTAATAACTGAGCCTTGAAATTCAGAAAGCCAATGTTTTTAAGGCATATCCCAGCTGACTCAGTCAGACCGATGAGCCCTTAGCCTCGGCTGCATTTTACTCACTTCAAACTCTTATATTTTAAGTGTTCTAGTTTTCCCTATAATATTCATAAATAACTGTTACTTATTATCCTTTTTCCTTTTATAAATTATACCTTACTAAAAAAACTAATAAATGTTTTGTTAGTAAAACTGCAAGCCTGATAGTATTAGGGAGGCTGCCACCTAGCTCTTTAAAAAATAAAAATAATTTTGCATAGTGTTTTACAGTTTACATGGTGCTTGTGGATTTTGATATAGCCCAGTAGATTTTGTGATTTCATATGCTAATTAAATGAAATATTTAAAGAATTATGTCCTCTATTAACTATGCTGGCAAGATTTTATAATCTCACAAGTGTTTCCAGTTCCTAGGTTCTGCATCAGTAACCTGTTTTGTTTATTTCTGTTTTGTTTTCTACTTTGCCACTTTCTTAGATCCAAGTATATAAAAAGGAGACTCAAGGTATCACCAGCTCTGGCTTTGCATCTTTGACATTTGAGGGAACTTTGGGAGCTCCTATCATACCTCGTACTTCAAGCAAGTGTTTTAACTTCACCGCTGAGGACCACAAAATGGTAGAAGCCTTACGTGTTTGGGCATCTACTCATATTTCACCTTCTTCAACATTAGTGAAATTGTGTGATGTCCAGCCAATGCAGTATTTTGACCTGACTTGTCAGCTCTTGGGCAAAGCAGAAGTGGACGGAGCATCATTTCTTCTAAAGGTAGATATTTTTAAATACTTGAAATTGTATTGTAAGTTACCGTGACCTATAAGCCTGTAAAGAGCTTATATTTCAGCATTCTGATGGAATAAATATGCATACTGTGTACTAAGAACTTAAAATCTAACCATTTTTAATGAGCCTGTAATTTCTATGCAACTTTACTCTTGAACTTCTCTTCTTTATCCTATACTTCTAGAGAAAAATAGTATTACCAGATCTACATTTTAAATATAGTATTGTTTATGTTGTATTTATATATTTCTTATTAGTACTAACAAAATGAGTTGTTTTCTGTTGCTATTTTTAAGTTGCAGTTCTAAAAATGCATATTTCTGTTTCCCTATCAAGATGTAGCCTTCCTTCTCACTCATTTGCCTTCTTCTTGGCCCACTGATGTTGGGTTCTCTTCCCATGTTATTTCACTGTCTGCTTCATAGGTAGATTATGGATGGTTTTGAAGTGTTTCTTTTTCTTGTTATATTTTATTTTGTTCTTAAATCTGCAGAAAAAAAAAAGTGACATAAGACCCATCTAATCTTTGTTTACCCCTGTCCCAGTTTATTCATGAATAGCTTCTGGAGAGGACAGTTGTCTGATACCATCCTCACCTACCTAGCCTAGGCAGGATGCATTTAAACAAACACTGCTTCAGCCCTGCTTCTCTGGTTCTTTCTTTAGCTTCTGACTCTTTGGAACGATGGAACAGGAAATGGAGTACAGTGGCCCTTGGACAAATATTGAGGTTTAGCATTATTATCGGTTATACCTTGCCCATATTAAAGAATAGTGAAGATAGAAATTATTGAATAAAAAACAAAGTTTTTGAAGTTGAAAATAGCACATATTTATATACACATGAAATACTCTGAAAAAGTAAATGCATGCTATAAAAAAACATAAATAAGTTAAGTATGACAAAATTGAAGCTAAAGCAACATAAAATCATCCAAACAAAATGAGAAGGAATCTTAGGTCAGCCAGTCATACTTTATGCCCAAAGTGACATATTTAACAAATGAGTGTTTGCTAATCACTGAACACTTCCAATGACAAAAATCGGCTGTGCAGAGAAGTATTCTCAACCTTTTGGCTGCTATATTGAGCGTAAATTCTTAAATTCTGAGATAAAACCTGCCACCTTTTAGCTGACGTAGCTGAATCTACATTTGCCTTCTAAAGCAAGAAAACATGCCTGCATCCCATTTTTATAGATAGCCTTTTCAGATAAGTAAAAACAGCTTTCATGCAAATATTATTTTTAAATACAGCATTCAGAAGTGAATGTAAGAAATTACATTAGTAAGACTTTCTTGAGGACAATTTAAAAGAATCTCAAGTCTTTCTATGCTCTTTGTCTCAACAACTCTATTTTCATAAATTCATTTTATAGTAATAATTTAAAATGTGGAAAAATGCCCTTAAAGGAATATTTATCCTTATATTTCTTGTAGTAACAAAAATCAGAAAAAACTCGCATACTAGCAATAGAGAATTTTGTGAATTATTTATGTGTTGTGGAATACTCTGTGACTATAAAATGACATTGTAGACATATACTTATATAGAAATTCACAATATTCTCTTTAGTGATTAATGTACTTTCGTTTATATACTAAAAATGTATTATATGCATAGCAAAAAATATATTGAGAGGACTATATAGCAATATTTTGCTCATTTTATCTATGGGAAGTCAAATTTTAAGTGATTTTTTTTTTCTGAAGTTGATTTTCCTATCCCAAACTAGGAATAATTTTTTAAAATTTTGTTTTGAAAACAAAAGGAGCCAGACCTTACTCCAAATGAGTTCTGGTCAGCGTGGAATATAGCATAATTATTTCCTGTCTCAACTGAGATATGATGCTACTATTATATTGGTCTCATTATTAGTAACTACAATACATTCATTTTAATTATTCTAGTAGATATGATTCCCCCACATACTGTTGTTTCTAAAAGAAGTTAATTTTAATTATAGGTTATTAAGACTATAATGTTAATAAGAAGAGATTAAAGGTTATGGTTGGAGATAAACTCAAAGATAAAATTTAGAGCCTTAAATGTCTTCATGAACAAAGAAAGAAAAGAAAGCATAGTATATCAGAATAATCTTTCAAGTCAAGAAATTGAAAAAGTAACAAACAGAATTATAGAAGGTATGAGGTAGTATTTTAGTAAGGTATTTAATTTGGGGATAGGTAATTTTAACATTGCCCAGAAATTTAAAAGATATTTTTAAGTGATACATAGTAAAAAAATTTCTCTCCTTGACTTCCTCTCTTGTCCCCATGCTGGTATAATAATAAAAATAACATTAACGTTTCAAATTGGCAAAGAAGGATTGTTAAATGGTGATTGTTATCTATTTGGAAAGAAGAATTAGATCTGTATAAAATATGCAGATACCTAACAGGTTGAGTTTTGATACAAGATTACAAAAGTTCCAGAATTTCAACACAAAGTCTGACTTATACTCTACTCTCTCAACCCCTCCTTCAGAAGACTCACGGATTGGTCTGTAAAGCCATTTTAAAGTCTCAAAAACATGTACACAAAATGAAAGAACAAATTCCAAGTGAAGAAAAATACGACATAATGTTACTACTCCCAAAGTGATTGTCCTGGTTCTTTGAATAATTTAGGAAACAGAGTGAGTGACACAAACTCATGATTGTTTATTTACAACTTAGCACTGTCACCAACATCATTCAGTACTTTCTCTGTAATCTGACACTGGCAGACACCTGTATAGATATGCAGTATTTTCCAAAAAATAGGCAGAAGACCTAAATAGACATTTCTCCAAAGAAGACTTACAGATAGCCAACAGGCACATGAAAAGATGCTCAACATCACTAATTATTAAAGAAATGCAAATTAAAACTACAGTGAGATACTGCCTCAGACTGGTCAGAATGGCCATCATTAAAAAGTCTACAAATAACAAGTGCTGGAGAGGGTGTGGAGAAAAGGGAACCCTCCATATTTGTTGGTAAGAATGTAAATTGGTGCAGCCCCTATGGAGAACAGTATGGAGGTTCCTTAAAAAACAGAGTTCACATGATCCAGCAATCCTATTCCTGGGCATGTATCTGGAAAAGACAAAAACTCTAATTTGAAAAGATACATCCAGTTTTCATAGCAGCACTATTTATAATAGCCAAGACATGGAAGCAACCTAAATGTCTATTAACGGATAAAGAATATGTGGTGTATATATACAATGGAATGTTACTCAGCCATATAAAAAGAATGAAATAATGCCATTTGCAGCAACATAGATGGACCTCGAAATTATAGTAATAAGTGAAGTAAGTCAGAGAAAGGCAAACATCATATAATATCATTTATACGTGGAATCCAAGCAAATGATACAAATGAACTTATTTACAAAACAGAAATAGATTCACAGACATGGAAAACAAATTTACGGTTACCAAAAGGGAAAGGATGGGGGGAAGGATAAATTAGGAGTTTGGGATTAACAGATACACACGACTGTATATAAAATAGATAAGCAACAAGGACCTATGTATAGCACAGGGAGCTATATTCAATATCTTGTAATAACCTATAATGGAAAATAATCTGAAAAAGATATATGTGTGTGTGTCTATGTGTGTGTATAACTGAATCACTTTGCTGTACACCTGAAACTAACACAACATTGTAAATCAACTATACTTCAATTAAAAAAAAAAAAGTTAAAAAAAAAAAAGGAAATGTGGTGTTTTCTATTTAAGTAGACGGTTCACTCTTACCCAGCCAAACTTCTGACATGCAGAGGCATTCTCACCTCTCTCCAAATGTCTTTTGTCCCACCCTGTTATAGCATAGCATAGCCTCAAGTTCATCTCTTCCAGCCCTAGCACAGCACAGGCTAGCCCAGGTCTTAAGGATGGGATAGTGCATACTCGTCCTGGGCCCCTGTTCCCA
Organism: Physeter macrocephalus; assembly: GCF_002837175.3. Lineage (NCBI taxonomy): Eukaryota > Metazoa > Chordata > Mammalia > Artiodactyla > Physeteridae > Physeter > Physeter macrocephalus. The sequence continues at coordinate 26,845,057 of NC_041218.1, forward strand.
TCCTTACCTCAAGGTGACTTAAATAGCAATCCAACCTACCTTTCCCTTTCCATCACCCATGATTGTCATTCACTTGTGTTCATAACATCTAACATAAACGAAATATTCATATCTGTGCTTTCAAAGGCCTTTTCCAAATCAGAACAAAGTGGAAAAATGGGCAGAGGTCAGATTAGTTCCCTAAAAGCTGGGAATTTTTACTTAAGAAAATTAGCAGAGATACTTGTAAAGGTTTATATACAAGATGGTAATTACTAAATTATTTAAAATAGCAAAAATTTTGAAACAAGTCAAATGGCCAAAAAAGGGATTGGTTTAATAAATTTGTTTGCATCTATAACGTAAAATAATGTGAAACCATTGAAAATCCTATTTTAGAAGAATATTTAAATTGCCTGAAAAACTGCCCAGCAATAAATTAAGAAATGAAAAGCAGAATAGAATGCCAGTTTGGTAAAAAGAAAAAAAGACATATATATTATAAATACATAGAAGAAAAAAAAGATAAGTAAATTCAACAATATGTTAATAGTTTTTCTAAGCTCATAGCTGTTTGAATTTTTTTCCTTACATTTTATTCATTACCTATACATATGTAGTCCTTTTACAATCAGGAAAGAATATACATCATATTCAAAGTTTAACAGATATTTGGGGGAATATATTTAATTACTTTTAAGCTATGTCACCAGCAAATAAAACTCTTCTAGCCTCCACAATTTTACAAAAAGATCATTAAACTTTTGTTCTACTTCTTATGCAGGTATGGGATGGCACCAGGACCCCATTCCCATCGTGGAGAGTCTTAATACAAGACCTTGTTCTTGAAGGTGATTTAAGTCACATCCAGCGGGTGCAGAATCTGACAATAGACATTTTAGTCTATGACAACCATGTTCAAGTGGCCAAATCTTTAAAGGTGATGTTGTGTAGCAGGCATGTTTTGCTGTTTTGTATTTTTGTAAATTTTAGGGTAAATCACATGTTAGATGATATTTGAGGTCTAGAAATTAACTCCAAATTAATTTTTTTCTTTAATTTGTAAAATATGTATTTAAATTATTAGATGATATATTAAATTATAATGGCTTGAACAGCTTTTTTAAAGAATGTTTCCTGAATATCTTAAAGCTGTGCCCAATTTTACTATGGAAATAAGAAAGAAAAATTTTTTTCTGCAATAAAATTTGCTTTAAAATAACAAAGGATGTATAAAATATTTGTAAACTTAAATGATAAGCTCTTTTACTTGGTTTGATAAAATCCGGTCTTTAACTTTTTACTCATTAGTCTAAGAAATTGTTAATCTACCTCTAAAATATATTGATAAATTGTCTGTGTGTACCATACAGTTGATTAGAATTTGCTCACTTTTTGAGATGCAGTTTCTAGGTAAAATAACGCTGCTTAGTTTTGGCACTTCTTACTTATTAATAACATTTTAAGGAATATTTTTCTTCATTTTACCATGTCTTTTATTTGCAAGTAACCTTTCTTGCAAAGAATGCTGTCATTGATAATAATGATAATAATAGTAACATTTGTTAAAGCACTTCGTATGTATTTAGCACTGTCTTGTGCAGTAGGTACTATCATCATTTCTGTTTTACAAATGAGAAAACTGAAGCTCTCAGAGGCCCAAGATTTCGCAGCTACTTGGGTGAAGCCTGTATTTGAATGTACGTCTGTTTCCAGAGCTAATCTTCTTAAGCAGTATAAAGAAATGAATTTCTTTATTGCATATAGCTTCCATCCTACATTTAGGGAGTTGTATAACCTACTTATAGGAAGAAAATAGGGAAAGTGAATTGTAATTTTTTTAGATTTGAATTTTAGTGCCCGGTTTCTTTTTTGCAAATAAATGTTCTTGGGGAAGGAAATATTTCCACTTTTACACTGTGTTACAAAGAAGCCCACCCAACTCAATAAATTAGGTTAAAGTCCAGGTCAAGGAAGGTGATAACTGTACTCTTCTGTCCTTTATGAGTGTGTTCATACCTTTCATATCAGAAAATTGACTGTTGAAGATATATTTTTGATGCTTTTCCTTGATTTTATCTGCATTGATTAGCTTATTTCAAAAATAAATGTAATGATAAAGCCAGTTCTAAAGCCTTTTTAAAATACAGATAGAGTTCTTTTACGAATGAAAAAGATTTACATTTTAGATTCTACTTGCACTGTTTAATTCCCTTCTCTTTCCCTATGCTGTTTCTATAGGTCTTTTGTTCCTCTCTCTTGTCCTGATTTCCTTGTCCCAAATCCTGAACAGCACCTGCCACAGTGCTTTCCATGTAGTAAGGGTTAAGTAAATAATATATCTGCTGGTGAATGCATGAATCAATGAGCGCTGTGAATTTTTTTCATCTCCTTTGTCTGCTTTATGTCACCCACTAGAGGGTGCTATGAGCACACATAATTAAGAAAATGTAGGGCAATTAATTTTTCTCTAAAGATATCATGACATTTATCTACAATGTAATAGAAAAATGAAAAGGATTTTCTCTATGTGTAAGTAATATAACTGTAGGCTTTTATTTAATGCACCTTGACATCACATTTTATTTGTTCTGAGGCAACCTCTATACTAACCATTTCGTATTTATTTAAGAAGTGCCCAGAGTCAAATGATATTGATATCAATTAATTCTTGTCAACACTTGACGATAACTGCTTAAAATTGCATATTTATATTGAAATGCATGGAATACATGTATTTTTGTTGAATAGGAACAGGAAAAAAATGTGATTTTTATTTTATGTAATAAAGAGGACAGTTAAGGCAGTTATAAAGTACAATATAATTGAACTCTATATACGACACATTTTACAGCTAAAGTTGCCCTTAACATGTTTCCTAAACCTTGCTTTTTAAGTAAGTTATCTCCTTCCCTAAACATTTACACACACACACACACACACACACACACACACACACACTTCAAACCTTTTGTCTACAAACAAAAGCAGTGTATTTTCAATCCCCAGACTTATTCTGACACAATTTAAAAATAATTGTAAAACACACGTAGTTCTAATTAGGTTTGGCATTCAGTGACCCAAGAACTATAGTTTGGTTATTTTCAGACATATACAGGTCATTAAAAATATTAAACCTAAAGGGAAATTTTTGAAAGTTTATAAGGAATATTTAAATCATTTCTAAAGGAATAAACATTTCTTAATAGCCAGTTTGCTTTGCTTTATTTTTACTGTTTCTGTATTAAAAAGGGCGTTTACAACAATTTTTAGAGGTATGTTTTATAGTTTTTTGGTTATTACCAGCAAGACGATTTGTTTGTTATATATTTGTCTATTATAACAGCATTCTGGCACATTTTATAATATATTTAGCAAGCTTAAAAAAATATACAATGCTGCCTCCAGAAGGAATTTCTGGAAATAACAGTTTGTCATTTTTATAGCCTATATATATAAAATTCTCTCTTGGTCTTTAAAGTATAATTTTGTTTTATTATGAAATACAGTAGTAAAGAAGATAGTATAACAAACATCTATGTGCCTATCGTCCAAACTTAACATTTCTAAATGTTTTGCACACTTATTTCAGGTACTTTTAATTTTAAGAAATGAAATTTCTACATGTGGAACCTTCTTTGTACCTCTGCTTATTCTAATTTTTTGCTCCCCAATATCCTTTTATTTACCCTAACATGTACATGTGCACACCCATGTTTATTATGCTTTTATTTTATATACTTTTGTCTGAAAAATGCATATGGTTATGTATCATTCTATAATTTGCTTTTTTCCTTTGACATTATATTTGTAAGATTTATCCGTGTTCATATATGTATCTGCATTAATACCAGCCTGTCTTAATTATCATACCTTTATTTTTAAATGATATTTCATAGATTAAGCCCTCACTCCCAGTTCAGTCTTCAAAACTAACTTGACTGTTCACTTTCAGATCAGTTTTTACAATTCCTTGAAAGGTACTGGAGATTTAGATAGAAATTGCATTGATTTTAAAGAATAATTAATTAGGAAATTATCTTTATACTGTTGAAACTTTTCATTTATGATTATGGTATCTTTCACCTTGTGTCTGGCCTTCTTTAAGTCCTTTGTAGGTTATATACATTTATTGCATTAATATATTATGTATATTAAAAAGAATTACAGAGTAATAAATGTTCAAAAAGAATGACATAAAAATAAATAGAAATAGACATATTTCCTTCCATCATCTTACTTTGGAGACCATGAGGAAAATCAGTTTTGTCATCGTGTGTGCGCGTGTGTGTGTGTGTGTGTGTGTGTGTGTGTGTGTGTGTGTTTTCCTTCTCTGACTCTATTTACCCTGCTCCCCTGCTGTTCTGTCAGTGGAAGAAGTCAGAGAAGAAAAGACTAAGTTCCTTACCTCCTTATAAAACCCATGATTGGATGGGAAAAAGATCCTTGAGAATGAAGGAGTAGCTCTGGGAGTGTGGATTTTTTCCCCTTATTTTTCCCCCCATTTCTCTCCTCCATCACATCCAGAGGGTGATGAGGAGAAATACAATGAACTGAAACAGCAATAAGCAGAGATGGGAGGTTGGTTTACTACCTTCTCTTTCTTTATATTCCCCCATGTGTAGCTTTTCTGTTACACAGAATCTCACCACTGTTAATCTTGACCTTGTAGGAAAAAAAGAGAATGGTAGTCCCACAGTCATCAGCAGTCAGGAGTGCTGCTTTACACAAATGAATTAAATTTCTTAGTTGGTAACTAACTCCTTTTGTTTATAACTCTTTCTTCATAAAAATAAATGTGATTTAGGTAATATAGCTTCTTCCTTTGAGTAGGTGTCAGTTTCTTTTTTTTTTTTTTTTTTTTTGAACCCATGTCCCCTGCATCGGCAGGCGGATTCTCAACCACTGTGCCACCAGGGAAGCCCGGTGTCAGTTTCTTTAATAAACATTCTGCATCTGTCTCTTTTTAAGTTTTCTACTTTAAAAAAATATCAAATACTCCATAATTAAAGGTATTTTTAAGACTAAGTTTAGCAAAACATCTAAAATTATAGGACATTTGGTTCAAAACTAATTGGTTTAAATCTATATTTGAACTCACAGAAGGTGTTTCACATTATGGTGCACAGACAAAAATATTTACAGAAGTTTTCTTTCCATAGAACTTGTGGAATAGAGGGAGTATATTATTTTGATAGAGTAGCACATTTAATCATACTTTCTAGTATTCTCATAATGAGAGTGTTTTAGTGATCATATTTAATTAAATCTTACCTTAAATTAGTTAAAGCAGGTTATTTTGAGAAACCCTAACCAAATAGGTTTCTTAATCAAATAGAGGGCTTGGATTTGATTTAGGTAATAGGTTTCTTAGCTACAATATCTTACCAATGCTAAGACTCAATCTTATTTAACATTTTAATATCTCTAAAATGGAAATATGCCTTTACATTTGAAAAATACATACATATCTATACATGCATATGTATGTATACAAACACACACACACACACACACACACACACACGTTTTGGTTTTGATACAGTGTCCTTGGGGCTGATATTGAGTACACATTAGTAGAACATACCAGTTTCCTTTCTGATGAGTCAACATCCCCGGTTATTGGTCTGTGCCCCATGTTAGTTGTTAAATATTGTATCAGAAATTGCTTGATTTTTCTCCATTTTCTAAATAATAAATCATTTACTTTTAGGTTGGAAGCTTTCTTAGAATTTATAGCCTCCATACCAAACTTCAGTCAGTCAATTCAGAGAACCTGGCAACATTTTTAGCCCTAGAGTTTCATCTCCATGGAGGCACCAGTTATGGTCGGGGAATCAGAGTCTTGCCAGAAAGTAACTCTGATGTGGATCAACTGAAAAAGTAAGCATATTATAAACCTATTTAGAAATTGTAAAAAGGTATTAATTAAGCTGATTTCTGGGATAATATTGTTCTGAGGTGGGAAGGGGGGCTCTCTAAGAGGTCTCTTGTAATTGATCCTCAGAGCCTTCCTTGCCATTATTCATTTTTTTAAATAGATGAACCAAATGAAACAAATCAAGTGATTGTAGGTTCAAATAGCTACATAGTAGCAGAGCTGGGTTTATAGTCTAGGTTTTCCAATAGTTACTTATGCTCTTACCTCTACTCTTTGTACTCATGTTCTTCTACCATTTGCCACCTTCTCCAAGTACAGAAACAAACAGTGGAAACTGGAGCTTAGCTAAAGTTTGGAAAACTTGATATATATGTCTAGGGTGCCAAACGTACTTGATCAATCATGGAAAAAATACTGCCTTTTTAAAGTGCGTATAACTGAGAAAATAGGTAATGGAAATATTTCAGGGTATCATATTTTTAAAACTTTTAGGTGTGCCCAGAAAGTGAATAGTACCTTAAATCCTGCTACACTTGCAGCTCCCATTTCCTTGAAGTACTCCTGTTAGTGATGTATGCAGAAACTCTTTGACCCGTATTCTAAGGAAATAAAAATTCTTCTACATATTTTCAAAGAGTTATAGAAAATATCCTTTTCAGTAAATTGAAATGACATAACTATTTTCCAAGTTTTAATATATTGAAATCAATATGACTTTATCATCAATAAAATTAGCTATTTTAATAACCTTCTCTCAGTTTCCCTACTTTATTTCTCATATTGCAATATATAATCACATAGTATTTCACTACTTGAGTACAGAGTGAGATTGTTCTGACTTAGAATGTCATCCATTAAATACCCAGCTTATTTGCAGTATTTCATCATCCCACTGTTCTACTTGTGTCTTTCTAGACTTAGGTTTTTAAAATTTGAGGGTCTCTTAGAATCCCCCAATAATCTGTTAAAAAACTATAGTCCTCCTGAAGAATGCATACACACACAGAATTTTTTATACAATTTCAGTGAGCTCTTGGTTTCTTTGGGTAGAGCTAAACTGACCATTGTTTGACTTTGTTTTATGCAATTAAAAATTATATTCTTTCAATTACAGGGTTTTAGAATCTGTAGATTTGCCAGCCAATCAGTGTTTAGAGGGTATATGTCAATCAGAACATGAGGACAGCTTTTCAAATATTTCAAGTAAGGACAGTTTTTTTAAATTTATTAAACTACAGTTGATTTACAATATTGTGTTAGTTTCAGGTGTACAGTGTCAGATTCTTTTCTGTTATAGGTTATTAACAAGATAATATAGTTCCGTGTGCTTTACAGTAAATCCTTGTTGTTTACCTATTTTATATATAGTGGTGTTTATTTATTAATCCCATGCTCCTAATGAGTAAGGATAATTTTTAATGTTGCCAGTTTAGTTTCTGCTAAGTAAAATGACTTTATCAACATAAATTCTCTTTTTTAATATCTTCCTGTCTCTATTTTTTTTGTTGTTAAATCCATATGCATTGTAAAGAAACATGCTAAATCTTTATCAGTGTCCTGTGCAAAGGTAAACGTTACTCCTCCCTTACCTGTATAGTTACATTTTCAAATTGGGGTGATAGGGATTACTTGATTTGTGATATACGTAGTGTTAATGTGTATATATATGTATTTATTATAAATCTGTATTTATTTCCTAGTAAACTATTTTGCTTGTCAGTTTCTAAAAGGAACAAAGGTTGTTTTTGCTGCTTTATTTCAAATAGCCCAAGTATTTTTTGATCATACATATCTTAGAGTTCCCAGTTTTATTGAGTTAAGTACCTAATTACAAAACGTTAACAAACAGTTGTGTATTTATATTATTGCCTACCTGAACAGGTGACTATTCAAATCTAAATTTTAAAACACTCAGTCTGTAAGATTTTTTTCTTTACCATTTTGTCTCAGTATTTGCTTATACATTCTGACACATAGAATCTATGTCATGTTTCTATCCCCTATTTTTTTTTTTACAACCTAACTCCTTCCCTACTATGATCTATTTTATGAGTATTTACTCTCTTTCTGTATCAGTAATGATAAGCATTAAAATTAACATGTGTGGATTGATAGGCACTTAGTCAGTGCCCACAGCCATTATTATTTAATCCTAACAGCACTCCTATGAGGTTGATATTATTCTTCCCTTTTACAGAAAGGAAACTGAGGCTTGAGTGATGGGAATCATATAATTTGTCCAGGGTCACTTAGCTATTAACTGATGGCAAAGTCAGTCAGATTCAAATGCAGGCTATTTGATTTTTTTGTACATGTTTATTTCTTCATTTTCTCTGCCTTAGAATTCTTCATATTTCCTAGCATGCTGGTGATAGCATTTTAGCCTAATCTGTGATTATTTAAACTGCCATTAAGAGGCCAGTTTACTTCCATTGACAATCATTTGGAGACAGTATTAATTTGTAATTATACTTTTTGAAATCTCTTTTCTCCTTTTAAAAGGTTTTTCTAATTGTTTTTTAAATTACAAAAGTAGTACATGTGACAGTATCAAGCTATGTAGCCTTCCCATGCCTTTATGCCCACTCACTGAGGTAAAGTTAAGAGTTTAGTGTGATTTCTTCAACATCTTCATGTTTATATGAATATATATACTTCTACATAAACAGATATGAATTTTCCCTCTGTTTAAAATTTTTACAAAAATGGGACCATACTAGACTAGCTGCTTTATTTAACAGTGTATCATAGACCTCTTTCTGGGGTAATTCATATAGCTCAAACTCATTCTTTTAATAGTTACATTATATTTTATATGAGTCTAACATTATTAATTAAGCCATTTTCCATCTGATAGACATTCAGGTTGTTTCCAGTTTCTTACTCTTACAAATACTTCTTTAATAAACACCCTTGAACAATTGTACTTTCATGCTTATTGTTTCTCTAAAATAAACTCCTAAAGGTGGGGTTGAACAATCAAAGAGTAAGTACATCTGTTATTTTCATAGATGATGCCAGATTATATGCCAAAATGTCATAGGATTCATATGCAAATAACAGGGTGGGAGAATGTCCTTTCCTTACACTCTCAGTGGTGTTGGCCGTTGACACTATAAGTAATTTTTTGACAATTTGGTAGGTATAAGGTGATATCTTATTTATTTTCCCTGAGTACATGGAAACTTAAAAATCTTATTATATATTTGTTGGCCCTTTTTACTCCTTCTTTGAATTGTCTGCTCTTCCCCTATACCTGATTTTCTGTTGGGTTCTTTATTTTTTTTCTTATCAGTTTTGTGGGAGATTGTTGTATATATTTTGCAATATTTTCTCTATTTTCTTATTATTTCACTTCGTGCAGAAAGGCAAGTATTAAGTAATCAGATTCTTTGAAATTATACTTTGCTAGCTTAAGATTCTCTTGCCATGGATTCTTATGCCATTTATTAGTGATGTTGAGGAAGATGGGCAAGTAATACATATGTTTGTATATGATGCCACATACAATAAATTATAAAAATATAACATACTATTATATATAATAGAATGTAGTCAGCTAAAGTAGTTGCAAAATATGGATACTTTTTTAAGTCTTAAGTTCTTCATTTTGGAAAGCATTATTAAAACTTATTGCTATGGAAATTGAGTTATTTGTAGTGAGGTGGATGGACCTAGAGTCTGTCATACAGAGTGAAATAAGTCAGAAAGAGAAAAACAAATACCATATGCTAACACATATATATGGAATCTAAAAAAAAAAAAATGGTTCTGAAGAACCTAGGGGCAGGACAGGAATAAGGACGCAGACGTAGAGAATTGTATAGCTGATTCACTTTGTTATAAAGCAGAAACTAACACACCATTGTAAAGCAACTATACTCCAATAAAGATGTTAAAAAAAAAAGACTTATTGCTATGATCACTACTTTTGCTTTTTTTGTTAAAGTAAAATCATATTTTATAGTATTCATCAAGTCATCCTATTAAGTTTGGTAAATTTATTATTTTATCCACCTATCCCTTTATTCCCTTCACAATGTATTTTTTCAACATAAAAAAAATTTTCGAACTTACAGAAAAGTTGAAACAGTTGTACAGTCAACACTCATATACCCACCGTCTGATTCTCCAGTTAACATGTTATTCTCTTTGCTGTGTCATTTATCTCTTTTTAATGCATCAATCCAGTTTATTTTTTGATGCATTTCAAAGTAATTTGCAGACATAAGTACATCTCCTAAACACTTCAATGAATGAACATCATTACCTAGAGTTAAATATTTGTTTAGAATTCTCTTTTATTTTTGAGGTAAATTATATTCAATGAAATGGGCAACCTAGGTGTATCATTTCATGAGTTTTGGCTAACACATAAACTGCATAACCTAAGTCCTCTTAAAATCAAGACCATTACCTTTTTGCAGAAAGCTCCCTCGTGCGCTTTCCCAGTCGATCCTCACCCCCAACCCCACCCCAGAAGTCCTGATTTTTTCCGCCATAGATTAATTGTGCCTGTTCTATAACTTCAGATAAATGCAATAACATGTTATGTGCTCTTGTACATACTGTTTGTTTTTGAGATTCATCCATGTTGCATATATAAGTGGTTTATTCCTTTTTAATGCTTAGTATTATGGTATGACATAGACATTTTTGAAAATATGAATTTCCAGTTGCAGCACCATTTTTTTTTTTTAAAGATGGCTTTGGTGTCTTTGTCAAAAATCAAATGAGTATAAGTGTGGATTTACTTCTGAGCTTTGTTTTCAGTACTTAGTAGTGTGATGTGAAGTAAGCATTTTTTTTCCTCATACTAATTTCCAGTTGTTGCAGAACCATTTTTTGAAAAGAGTTTTGCTTTCCATTTGGATTGCTTTGCTGCCTTTATCAAAAATCAAATGACCATGTAAATGTGGGTTTATTTCTGGACTTTCTATTTAATTCTGATAATATTATTTGTCATTCTTTATGTCAGTACCATATTCTTTTGTTTACTATAGCTTTATAGTAAATCTTGAAGTCGTATAGTATAAGTCCTCCAATTTTGTTCTTTTTCAAGATTATATTCTAGATTCTAGATTCTTTGCCATTTCCACTTAAGTGATAGAATCTGCTTGTCTCTTCTATAATAAAGCCTATACAATTTTGATTAGGATTTTATTGAATCTACAGATCTATTGGGAAGAATATCAATTCTTAACAATATTGAACCTTCCAATCCATGAACAAATGATATGAATCCATAAACAAATTTCACCATTTGTTTAGATTTTCTTCAGTTTCTCTCAGTAATGTTTTATAGTTTTCAGTGCCACATTGAGCTTTTAATGGATTTTAAAACTGTAATTCTTCTTTCCTTTTTTCCTAATAGGCTCTGGATCAGTATCACTATATGAAGTAGAAAGATGTCAACAACTGTCGGCTACAAGTAAGACCATTTTCATTTTTGTAATATGGGCACAATAGTGAGTATTATGAAGTCTGTCCTTATACTTATCTATCCACGAGGGCAAAAACATATCCATGTTAATTTTAATCAATTCACACTATGTATTTAGTGGTGTGTCCATAAAGGAGTTCCTTAAAATATGCCCCAAAACTTTAATGTTAGCAATGATAGTTGATCTATCATACCCACCTTCTGATACTTCAGCTAAGATTTTAAAAAAATTAACTATTTCTAAGCAGAAGTCTATTAAATAAAATTCTGTAATATACTATTATAAAGATATGAGTTTCTCATTATTGGAGAAAGGACATATAATTATGAAATGGGCTAGAAGAAAGAAGCTGTGGTATTGTATTAGAATTGGAGGTGTCAGTATGTACTCATGGTTTTAGAGACAGATACAGAAATAGATATATGTGTGTTTGTATATATGTATTCACTCACATATACATTCATACAAATGCAGGTGCACGTGTATAAGTATAGGTATGAACATGTGTGCATATGTGCCCGAGCTCTGTTGATGAAAGGGCATAAAAACAAGGACACCCAGTAGCAATGAGTACACTTAGTGTACAGATCTTAGTTTATAAATAATATCCCCAATCAGGACTTCTTGGAGAAATAGCAGATTCCAGGATTGGGGCAGGAGAATTATAAGGTGATTCTGGAACATCTTGTTGTGCCAGAAAGTAGAGAATTTCTCAGGTTAATGGTGGCAGATGTCAAATCTCATACAATTTGAGTATCAAAATAAAAATTACTAGTGATGGCATAGAACTGATGGAATAAAGTAGGAATCTGTTAGTCCATATGGATAGTAAATAAATGAACAAAACAAATAAATAAATAAATGAGGTTGAATGGAAAGCTGTTATTTAAAATAGAATGGCAGCTGATAAATGTAAAAGAAATAATGAAGTTAGGGAAAAATCACCATTTTTCAATCATGATAGTAATTAGTTGCTAATCGTCAATGGATCTTAAACTAGCAGGATCCTAAATGTTTAATGAAATTGGGATATTTATATTTTATCAAATACTTTCTTATTAGTTATAAAGGGGGAAATAATAAGTTTATAGTGGAGAAACCTGCTGAATACCACCTTAATCAGCTGAGCAAAGTTAACATCCCCAGGAATGAAAACACTGATATCATGTGCCTTTTGACGTCATGCAGTGAGAAGGCCACAATATCACTTACACAGTAATATTCCTACCAAAAATGCGTAATTGGTATCTGATCATGAGAAAAACCAGGCACACCCAAATAAATGGCCTCTACTCCTCAAATACATTAGCATCCTGAAAGACAAAGAAGAGCTGAGGAACCATTCTGTACATTGAAGGACTCCAAAGAGACAGGAAAAATAAATGCTACACATGGTTCAGGATTGGGTCCTAGACCTGAAAATAAAATGCTAAATAAGAGCATTATGGGGATAGTTGGAGAAATTTGAATAATGTCTGTTGATTCGGTGATAATCAATGTTAAGTGTTCTGATGTTGAAAATTACATTGTAATATGTTAATGAAATTGCTTGTTCTTGTGAAATACATACTGAAGTACTTAGGGATAAAGGGACAAAATGTCTGGAAGTTACTATCACGTATCTGCAAGGTTTATGTATATATGGAGAGATGGAGATAATGACAGATGGAGATGATGATAAATGTGGCAAAATGTTACCAAAATTGACAATTAATACAACTTAATTGGATTTGATTGTGTATGTTTGTTTCACGGGGATTCAAGTCATGAATATACTTATATCCTTGCAGATTTCTCTAACTTAATTCAAAAATTCTTTATAGTACTTACGGATCATCAGTATTTGGAGAAAACCCCACTGTGTGCTATTTTGAAACAAAAAGCTCCTCAACAGTATCGTATCCGAGCAAAATTGAGGTCATATAAGCCCAGAAGACTCTTTCAGTCTGTTAAACTTTATTGTCCTAAGTGTCATTCACTGTAAGTATTTTCCATAACAAAACCAAAGTTTTCATTTCATGAAATTTGTGTATATATGTTTTCTTATGTGTCAGTTTAAGTCCTGACAAGGAGTAAATTGTGATTTTAATGTATTGTATTTTGAAAGAATGGTAATCTTTTTAAGAGAAAACACTAATTCTTAGAAAAGAAATCCTTTTGATGTTTCTTAGTAATATTAAATAAAAGTAGTTGCTGTTTTCAGATCTGAAATTCAATTTAGTAGCTCTGATAAATGCAAACAAATAATAACTGTGAAAAGCTGTACAGCACAGGGAGCTCAGCTGGGTTCTCTGTGATGGCCTAGTTGGGTGGGATGGGGCTGAGGGGAGGTCCAAGAGGGAGGGGATGTGTGTATGCGTATGGCTGATTCACTTCGCTGTGCAGCAGAAACTAACACAACTTTGTAAAGCAATTATACTCCAATAAATAAATAAATAAATAAATATAATAATTTTTAAAAAAGAAAATATTTGGGGGGACTTTCTCATTTATCACAAAAAAATCTTGAAAGTAAACCATTATTAGCTAAAATCCTTAAATAGAAAAGATTTCTGGTTAGTTGAAATTCCTAATTAAGTGTTAAGAGAAAGCCTTGTTGGAAATATTCCTGTCCTGCTTAATAACTACCATATAGTGGACATAATTTGAACTTTTGTTGGTAATTAAGGATTTCTTAGTTCCTCAAAAGCTTTATTCTAAACATCAATTATTTTATAAATAAGTAAATAAATTTATAAGACATTAGAATGAATATGTACTTACTAACTCAAGACATAGTCTGAAAAAATTTTTTTTTTTTTTTTTGGTGGTATGCGGGCCTCCCTCTGTTGTGGCCTCTCCCGTTGCGGAGCACAGGCTCCGGACGCGCAGGCTCAGCGGCCATGGCTCACGGGCCCAGCCGCTCCGCGGCATGTGGGATCCTCCCAGACCGGGGCGCGAACCCGGTTCCCCTGCATCGGCAGGCGGACGCGCAACCACTGCGCCACCAGGGAAGCCCTCTGAAAATTATTTTTAATCCCTCTTCTTTTTTATGCAATATAAGTATCTTCCCTCTATATATGTAACATGGACATGTATATACATCTCCATTATATTTATGTGTGTGTACATTGTGTGTGTGCTGTGTACAGTAATGTACATATATTTTCCCCTCCATAATCTAAGTATAATACTGTTTGTACCCATTTGGGCTTGAAATGGTAGTTGGAATTAAAATATAAGTACAGATTTTAGATAGTTCTTGAAGTATTATCAAATTATACGTCGTAAAATTCTGTAAAAACCATATAGCTTTGCCAAACAAAACCACCCTCTATGATAATTTTTTAAACAAATAGGGAAATCATCTTAGAAATGTTAAGAGGTTTTACCTAAATTTACACAGCTGATTGGTGACAGAACAAAGACAAGGAAATAGACCTTTTGATTCTAGATTATGCGATTTCTACTGTATCATATTTTACCATATGACTTTTGAAAATTATATTCTAGATTAAAAGGAATCAAATGGAATATTGGTTTGTAAAGTAGGTACCCTATGAAAGTGATATTACTTAAGTGGTAAGTGGATGTTTAGCTGGAGTGAAGATGAGGCTCCTGCTGGGAAGTTTAGCATTCCTTACAGGGGAGAACAGTTTGGTGCTAGAAATAATGGTGTCACAAAACCAGGCAAGGAAATTGCTGGTGGTTAATGTAATTATGATATGGATCTAATTAGCCATAAAATGTCATCAAATATCTTTCTATTGAATGAGTCATATAATCTGCAGAGTGAATTATCTCCATGTTTTAAAATAAGTAGCTGGTTCATAAGCATATAAACAATTTTTTTATTGGATAGTTTGTTAAATTTGAATTTCCAAGCTTATACCAGTTGTTTTTGTATTATTTCGTTGTCAATGATTTTAGGCAAGAAGTTCCACATGAGGGTGATTTGGATATAATTTTGCAAGAGGGTGCAACCAAAACCCCAGATAGCAAACTACAAAACACATCATTATATGATTCAAAAATCTGGACCACTAAAGATCAAGGAGAACGAAAAGTAGCTGTTCATTTTGTGAAAAATAATGGTATTCTCCCACTTTCAAATGACTGTCTAATTTTGATAGAAGGTATGATATTTAAGTTGCTGTTCTATTAGAATATAGCTTTTGCTTATGTGTTTCTCTGATTGATTATTGTTAAATATATTTTAGGGGCAACCTGGGACATATAAAGTCAAAATACTGTTAATTTAAATTTCAAATAATGTAATATATATAGCAACTAGATTCAAATATATACATATACACATATATATATGTAAATTTATCTGAATGACATTTTGAAATTACACATTAAACTCAAGTGTTTGCTTTTGTCCATCTTGTTGGATTCCTACATGTCATCTTAATGAGACCCAAGGTGATTGCTGAGCTGAATAATAATCAAGAAGCTGCTTGTTATGTATAGTTGCTGTTATCTTGGCCTCTGGATGTCACTCTTGTATCATAAAAATAGAATGAAAGTCATCTATCTATTGATAGCTAAATCAAGTAAAGATAACCTGACATATTTTAAGAGAATGAAACTTTGAGTCAAATTTAATTTTGCATTTCTTTTATACTTTTGTCTTATTTTTATCTAATATTTATCTAATAATCCATAATAAAAGGGGACCATCATCTTTAATTTGCATTAGAGAAATCTTTCGATTTGTGAATGAACTGATCTTTCTTACAATGGATTATGATCATTTTTATTTCTGGCATTTTTCTGTTTATAAAAGTAACACATAATCATTTTAGAAAATAATGTATATATGCGAATACACATGCATATAAACATTGATATTATTTTTATGAACATCACTTGTTTTAATACATTTGTAGCATACCAGAAACTATTTTAATTAATTTAATCATCACGGCAATCCTGTGAAGTTGGTACTATTATAAGCTGTTTTTTATGCATGAGAAAACTGAACCACAGAGGAGATAAATGTCTTTCCTAGTACAGGTAGTGGGTGGTGAAACTGAATTGCTTCCAGTTTTTTACATAGCAACTCTGTGATGAACTTTTATCTCCCCCCTGAAGTGTAATTGGGCACAAGGAATTAAGTGAATGTTGCCCAATTACTTTCTAGTAAAGTTATCATAATGTGCACATGCTTTAGCAGCATGTGAGATGATCTGTTCACCTACCCTCCTCATAATATACTAGAGCTTTAAAAAATTTGGCCGTTTTGATGAGTGAAATGTGACATCTTATTCCATTAGCAGTATTTTAATCTGTACCAGGAGATAGATGTAAAAACAGAAGGACACAGACACACACACACATACATATGGAGAAAATCTATTTATATGGCCTAAAAATAAAATAAAGCTGTGATCCTATCAGGCTTTATTAGAACTGTCCTTGTAGGGCCAACTAAGAGGATGTCAAATATGCCTTCGGCTCCTTCGGTGCTTTACTGCCTCCCACAGAATTCCATGCTGAAGCCATGTTGGCCTTGACGGTCCAAAGGAAGCTTAAATAAAGAAGTCTCCTTAGTTCCTGATCCTATCTTTAATTACCAGTCAACCCTCAAACTTTCAGTCTCACCTCCTACCGCAATTCCCATCCCACCCTCTAGCCATATTGAACTGGTGAAAATTCCTAAACCTAGTATATTCCTCTGTGCCTCTTTGCCATTCCATCACTGTTCTGAGAAATTCTGCTGTAATACGTCTTCAGAAGTAAACTCAATAATTCCCTTTATTCAGCAATTCCTATAAAAATATTTAACGAACACCTACATGCATCAAGCACTTTTCTGATTTATCAGGCAGATTTGAGTGGTTCTTATTGCATACTGTATGAACTTCTAGTAGAGCACTTCTTATATTATATTTGTGTTTTATCTGTCTGTTTATAGATTTGTTTCTTTATTAGAATGTAAGTTCCCCAAGGTCAGAATACATGTTCTTTTAATCTATGTATCTTCAGCACCTAGAGTAGTAAACCTGGCATGTAACTGGCTCTCAGTAAATATTTATTGAATATATAAGTACATCCAAAGTAGTAACAGTTTACCTTACCAGAGCCTTTTAATGAAGTCAGATGAAAGTGTATGTGAAAGCACTTTAAAAGGGTTTCATCAAAATGTAAGCTAATTTTATTTTATCATATTTCTGAGTATTATAACTCTAAGCATAGGCTAAGATCTAACTGTAGGATGACATGGCAAACCTGTGGTTTCCAGCTGTCACAGAGCTGAGGGAAGAGGTATGGGAGCTGGGCAAGTTAAAACACCATGAAACTTGCTGTTCTTATAAGATTTATCCACTTTTTTTGAATAAACACTCCTTGGATTGTTGCAAGCCTTTGGTTAATTTCTAGAGTTCTGAAAAAGTTGAATTTGACAATTTTTGCCAAAGTTGTTTTTGCTATTATGGAGAAGTGTATTTTTGGACGTTCTTACTCTGCTATGCCAGAAATGCTTCCCCCTCACAATTGAATTTTAACATTACAAATTTTACACAAATTTTAGGAGATACTCAGAAGTATTTTTATAAATCATATTCTCTTTCCCTGGAGAGGAAGAATTATCAATCTAAGTGAAAAGTACACCAGAAAAAGTACCGGTAGGTTTGAGTAATCAGAGAGAATGCTGCCTTTACTCTTTCTTCTCAGCCAACATGATGGTTTTAATACCCACCCTGTCGTAGCATTAGGGTAAGTGTGATGGTTTTCATAGGAAAAATGAATAAACACTCTACAGGAATTCCTATTACATAAACTGTTTGCATCTATATTTAAATTCAGTGTTAAACTGAAAAGATTTATTTCAAACTCAAGACTAAATTTGCCTAGACCTTAGTAGTATATAGCAAATTTAATAATGGCAATCCTGTCATATTTGGACTCTCAACTTCATTCTTTTTAGATCATTTGAACCAAAGTATTCCTGGCATAAAGAGCAATTTGTAAAAATTTTAAAAGACGGTTCATATTTCACAAACCTTATATTTTGCTCAAATCTCAGCATTTTTGCTCAGTGTTTTCTTTAATCAATGAATAGGATCTTAGCTTACAAATTATTATTATTATTAATTTATTTATTTATTGCGGTACGCGGGCCTCTCACTGTTGTGGCCTCTCCCTTTTCGGAGCACAGGCTCCGGACGCGCAGGCTCAGCGGCCATGACTCATGGGCCTAGCCGCTCCACGGCATGTGGGTTCTTCCCGGACCGGGGCACGAACCTGTGTCCCCTGCATCGGCAGGCGGACTCTCAACCACTGTGCCACCAGGGAAGCCCCAAATTATTATTTTTAACAATAAATGTGTAAGTGCATTAAATCTCTTAAATTCATGGTATTTGTTGTCTTTTTCTGTCAATCCCTTTAGTCCTTTACTGTTGCTCATGTGTTACTTAATAAGTACCCCAGTTTGCTTACTTTATATTTGTACTACTTGAAGGGTTTATTTGTTCTCTTTTAATAGGAGGTACACTTAATGAAATCTGCAAACTCTCAAACAAGTTTCATAGTGTAATTCCTGTGAGATCTGGCCATGAAGACCTGGAAGTCCTCGACCTTTCAGCACCATTCCTTATACAAGGAAAAATACATCACTATGGGTATGTTTTCAATAATGGGAATTTGGGGAATTTTAAATTTTATTTATTATTTTATTCCACTTGTTACTATATATTCAGTGGATACTTATTTAGTACCAATTTATAGGTACTAGATTTTTTGGTATATATCTATTCTTTGGATACCATATATATTGAGCGCCTACAGTATGCTAGGTTTAAGGCTGTCCCAAAGGCTAATATTCATTTGCTTTCTTTCATAACAATTTAGATATTAGTTACAGAGAAAGTTCAGAGCTGTATCCCAGTAAAAGTTAAGTGATTGAATTCCAGAATTTCTGTGCCACAAAATTATAAATGAGTTGCCACTGAGAAACTGGAAGATATCAGAATACATTAGGAGCTAGAAACAGATGTCTAGGTTTGGAAGGAGGCAATATAGATAAGAATCTCTTTCCACTTGATGAGACAATCACCCTGGAAGTGCTCTGCTTTGAGAAACCTTGGATTATAGAATATTTTCTGCTTTATTGGAAAATACCAAATTGTTTTTCTAATGATTGTAACATTTTATGGTCCAATCAGCAGTGTGTAAAAATTTGTTTACCCCGGGTTCTCTTCCACAGTTAGCTCTTGGTATTAGTCTAACTTGTAATTTTGTTAGACTGATGAGCATCAAATAGTATCTATGTTGTTTTTGTTTGCATTTCCTAGATGACTAGGGAGTTTAAACAAGTCTCATGTTTATTGGCTATTTAGGTTTTCTCTTCTGTGAATTCCATATTCACATTTTTCTATTCAATTACTGGTCTCTGTTTTGGTTCTTGTGTGTGTGTTTAGGTGATTGTAAAAATTCTTTCTATATGAGAGATACTAAACATTTGTCAGTTATGTGCATTTCATCAAACTTCTAGTCTGTCCTGTACTTTTTAACTCTATGCTTCCTTTTGTTTTACAGATTTTTCAAATATTAATATAGTCATATTTACCAAAATGTTTGACAAGACAAAGTTTTTGCAAAACTTTACTTAGATTTCTGGATCTGATGCTTTTTTAATGGAACAGAAACTAATGCTTCGGTTTCTTACTAGTTACACATCTTTT
Organism: Physeter macrocephalus; assembly: GCF_002837175.3. Lineage (NCBI taxonomy): Eukaryota > Metazoa > Chordata > Mammalia > Artiodactyla > Physeteridae > Physeter > Physeter macrocephalus. Next base: position 26,865,030 of record NC_041218.1, read on the forward strand.
AAGGATTTCTGTTTCTTCTTGAATCTGTTTTATTAATGAAAGTTTTCTAGAGAAGTATTTCATTTATCTTTTAAATTTAAATTTATTGAGATAAAATAATTCATAGTACTTTCTGATGATTTTTAAATCTCCTCTTCATCTGTTCTTGAATCCACTTCATATTATTTGCTCCTTTTTTTCCCTTGGACTTTTTTGCCAAAGCAACTAGCTTTTGTTTTTGTTGATGCTATTTTTTTATTATTGTTCTTAACTTTATTTTCTTCCTTTACTTTCTATAGGTTTCCTTGGTATTTCTTTTTTGTAATGTTTTTAATTGAATGCTTACCTCACTTAATTCATTATTTTTTAATATGTTTTTAAATATTTGTATTTAAGTATTTGTATTTGTATTTAATATTGTATTTGTATTTAATATACCTCCTGAGAAAATAGCCATAGCTTTAACCGAAGATTTGATACATAGTGTTTTTCTTGTCACTTCTAAATGTTTCGCAATTCCTATTATGATTTCTTTGGCCCATGAATTATTTCACTGTGTATTTTAAATTTTTCCACACACTCATTTTAGGTGCTATGTTTTTGTTTGTATTTTAGTTAGATTACTTTTTAACCAAGTAGCGTGATGCATTTCATAATGATTCTTTGAGATTTGTTTAGTTCTGCTTTATCCTAGAATGTGTTTGTTGATAATTTGTACAAAAGAATGTGTATTCTTTAACAGTTGTGTTTAGTGTTTAATAGTGTTTAGTTATGTCCATTAGACAAGCTTGTTAATGGTATCCAAAACTTATCTTTCCTTTGTAACTTTATCTGTCTAATCACTTCTTAGAGACTGTGCTTAACGGTCCTCTGTGATTGTAGGTTTGTGACCTATTAGTCTGTCAGTGTGTGCTTTATATGTTTTGAGTCCTTTTTGCTTGCTCATTCAGGTTCGGTATTTCATCTTCTGGTGAATTCATTGTTCTGTATATCCTTATGTAATGACTTCATCTTTAATCGTGATTTTTTGCTGTAAGGTTTATTTTTTTCTCGTTTTCTTATTACTATATCAGAGGTTTTTTGGTTGGTAATTGCATGGTGTATCTTATTCTCATCCCATTGCTTTTATGTTTCTTTGTTGTTGTATTTTAGTAGGTCTCATAAATAAATACTTATCAGTAGATTTTAGTTGTTTTTTAATAGATGAGTTTAAAATATATAATTACTGAAACATTTAGGTTTTATTTCTATACTGTATTTCTTGTTGTTTTCCACTTATACTATTATTGTTTCTCTTCCCAGCCTTTTTTTTATTACTTTATTTTTTCTTCCAGTCTTCTATTGGATTAATTTATTAAAATGTTCTCATTTTTCTCCTTTTTCCTCTTTTATTACTTCGGAAGTAATGAATTCTCTAATTTATGCTTATTACTCTTAATTTTTAATTTGTACACTTAATTTTTAATTTGTATACTTTATCAATGTCTAAAGTTTAATATGACAGCCTTTTTTTTTTTAAGAAACTAATACTCGTCATTCAGTTACCTTTTTCTGTTAAAGAAAAAACTTCTGTGTATTTAAAGAGTGGAAGGGGATAACATTTAATATAGTTACCCTCTGTTTTCCCCCAGATTGCAAATGAAAAGGAATCTGCATGAACCTTTTGAATGTTGATTTTTTATATTTTTATCCAAGCATATTTTCTCATCAACATCTCCTAAACATTAATACATATAGTAAAAAGTAAATTGCTTGCACTTAAAATGTTTATATGTAAGTAAAGCAAAATACCTATACTAGATAATATGCAATTTTAGTGTATTATGTAATTTTAGATTGATTTGTATACAAAGGATAACTATAGTACAAGGCATCATAAACTATGATCCTCTAAATATGTGCTAGTACTGACTTCCTTAGAATAATTTTCTCCTGTTTCTATATTTATAAAATTAAGACCTTGGCTATTCCATATTGTTCACAGAGCCATAAAATGAAAGAGTCCTTAGAGTTTGTCTCTTTAGACTTTTTGTTTTACCAGATAAGGAAATTAGCCAAATTAATTAACAATCTGCACCTGGAACCTCTCTCATTGTCAACTTAGAGTTGTTTATTCTGAACTGAACTGTACTATCTTTTTAGATTGCTTCTATTGTAAGAAGCTTATTTTTTTTAATAACTGTTTGTAATATGCACATTACAATATAGGAAGTGCAGTGCTCTTTTGTTTAATAATATACTTTTTAAACTGCATGCTTGAATGGCAAAAATGTTATAATAATTAAATGAGTTGTAATAATTACTTATAATAAATCATTTTTTTCTTTTATTAATTTCAGATGTAAACAGTGTTCTAGTTTGAGACCAATACAGAATCTAAATTCTCTGGTTGATAAAACATCGTGGATTCCTTTTTCTGTGGCAGAAGGTTAGCTAAGTTTCTGTGTCCTGTCATTGTAACTGTCTTTGTATAAGGTGATCTCACTGAGAATATTTCAATATTTGTGGATATTGTAAAACCAGAGCAAAGGCTGAACTAAAGTTTAATTGTCCTTAAGCAAAACCATTCACAGTGGTCATAATAAAAGTATAAATGTTTAAAATAATTGAAAACTTACTTTCAAGCATCTGCCAATGTTTTTCAATTATTACATTTTAATTTTCAATAATTTAGTAATCATAAATACAACTTGTGAAAAATCTCTCCAGTTTATAGTATCTTGGGATTGAAAAGAGTTATAGAGATAGCTATTACAACTTTTTACCCAATACAAGTCTTTAGCTGGAACAACAAGAATCTTTTTATATCACGTTATTAACTGTGGTCATCGAGCCTTGGCTTAAAACTCTTCAGTGACTGGAGACTCGTTACATTGCAAGGTAACATATCTTACTTTTTAGGTGCAGTACTTAACAGTGAGGCAAAATCTGCTTACCTATAATTTTAACATGGGCCACATTCTGTGTACTAGAATTAAAGTACATCTGTTCCCTCTTCTATAAAATCAGCAAACTGTACATTTGAAGATAATCTGTCAAGTCTTCATTGAGTCTTTATTTCTCCAAGCAGGTACCCTCACTTCCTTTGGTACTTTCCCACATTCCTTACTATTTTATTTCTCCTCTTCAGTAAACATTCCATTTTACCAATGCTCTTTTCAAAGTTTGGTCCTCAAAGCTAGAAATAGAGCTGCAGGTGTTGGCCAATTCAGAATATAAAGAAAACCTTTATTTACCTAAGATTGGATACTGCTCCTACTTGCCTGAAAATTTTATTGTGTAGATATTTATTTGTGTACTTGGTTTTGTTTTCTTTCTCTTTTAATCCAGCTATATAATGCGGCTAACTCATATTTTGTTTGTGGTCCAGTGAAATTCCAGGTTACTTTTGCATGAGCTTCTTACTATGTGCTTCAAGCTTGGTCTCCTCATCCTGTACTAAATGTAGTTTTTTGTTTGCTGGTGTGGTCCCTCGGGGTAGGTTTTATGTTCATCCTTCTTGGTTTTAGCTCACAGTTTATGCCTATCAAGAACTTCTGAATCTTAAAACTCAATTCCTCTGTATTAGCAATTTCTCTCATGTCTGTATGCCCTAATTTATTTGTTTCACTTGCTCCCTTTATTATTGAATATGGATTCCACAAATTGAAGACAATATTCCATTATATAAGCATATTGAATGTCTTCCATTTCCAGACACAAAGTAAGATGTTCATTTTAACCTATAAATTTTCATATGATTTAGCATCTCTTTAATTTCTTCCTTTTTCTTCATCTTACCAAATGATGAAATCTCAGATTCTCACATCATTCAACCAGATGATATCTCTTAAAAAATAATTGATCTCTATGCTTAAAGTACAAAGGAGAGAGACATGTTAAAAAATCCTAACTATTGAACTATATGCTATTTCTGAATTGCCTTTCATGAATTGGTTTTTATGTTTTTTATGTCTTTTATCAAGATCGACTCATTTTAAAAATAATGCTATATTAATATTTAATTTTAAAAAGATACTACTGCTCATGAGTCATTATCCCTATACAGGTGTAGTGTAATGTTCCAAAATTACCCTTCTAAAATGAGCTTAATATATTGGTATTAGAGAACAGAAAGGGATAAGTTTTTTTAATCTCTTGAGTTATTTTAGTAAACAAGACTAACAGGTAACTAATATCATAAAACAATTTTTTCTTTATTTTGATTAAGGCATAGGAGATTCATATGGTTTCATCTTTTTTCCTTCATTAGTACTGGGTATTGTACCTCTCCAACATGTGTTTGTAATGACATTTACTCTTGACGATGGAACAGGAGTATTGGAAGCTTACCTCATGGATTCTGTAAGTAATAGAGGTAGTGAAGATACTTCTAATTAAAAAATAGTACTTTTTAAAATTTTAATATATTTATTCATGCCTACTTTGTTACTGAGGAGATTTAAGGCAACTCAGAAGAATAAATAAAAGACAAGCACATAAATCTTAAATTGTCTATGTATTTATCTCTCTTTTGATTTGACACTGTAAATCTTAATATGTGAATAATGAAAAATTGAGGAAGTTCTATTCCAGGAGCCAAAGGCAGAGGTATGGCCACACCCTTAGGCATTATCTATTAGCATTTCACTGGGCTTTTTGAGCCTCCACATTTCATATTAGGGAGAATGAAATTACTTTGATAGAGAGATAGTTATTATGTGTGAAGCTAGGTAGCTGTCCACAAGACCACCTTCATTTCTGACAGTACCAAGTTTGGAGGTTCCCAAGACCACCCTTACTTCTGACACCAGTTGAAAGTTCAGAGGTCCCCAAGAGCACCCTTAGTTTTGATAATTCACTAGAAAGACTCACAGAACTTATAGAAAGCTATTATGCTCACTGTTAACAATTTATTACAGCTAAAGGATATAGGTTAAAATCCTCAAGGGAAGAGGTGCATAAGGCAGAGTCCAGGAAAGTTTCTAACATGGAGCTTCCATTTGTTCTCTTCCCATGGAGTAGTGGACAGTGTTACTTTCCTGGAAATGATATGTAACAGTACACGTGAGGTATTGCCAACCAGGGAAGCACAACTGAGCCTTAGTGTCCAGAGTTTTTTTTTGGAGCTTCATCATATAGTCATGGTTGGCTGCCCATGTGACTGATCTCAATCTTCAGCCCCTCCAGTGGTCAAGTTAAAACCACATGCTCCAAACTCCCCATCCTAAATCACAATGTTAGAGTGACCCAGGGTCTCCAGGCCAAAAAGAATACTCCTATGAGGCGTGACATTCCAAGGGCTTAGATTACCTCTCAGAAACCGAGGGCAAAGGCCAATGAGGTTAAATTTTTTACTACACACATTGGGAAAAATCTGGGTAAGGTTGAGGACAGGTTTTCTCCTACCTAAATAAATTATTTATCCATTTATTAAATAAGTATTTAATGAGCACTTACTGTATGCCAAGTGCTACTCTTTGTGATGGGGATATAGCAATGAGTGAAACAAGCAAAACTCCTTTCCCTCCTGGAACTTATAAATAGGAGAGGAGAAAAAAAATTAAACAAATATATACTATATATTAAACTCTTTTAAACTTAACACTTAGACATTGTAGGTGCTCAATACATATGCTATCAAGAGAATAGTAAGCCTCACTGTATTCTAATCATTATTCTTATCATTAAGTCAGAGCGGTTTAACTTGATTTTATATATATGTATCATAGCTGTTTTTAGATTAAAGTAGTAAATCAGATTTTAGAGTTTAGACTAGCACTCTAGTTTATGAATTCTATGATATTGATAGGGTGAAATAGTCTAGATTATTTTAATTAGATAATATTCAAATAATTTTATATTAATTATAACTTCTGAAGAAGATAAAGATCATTTCCTTGTTTCTTCATATTTTTCTTAAGGAAAAATTCTTCCAGATTCCAGCATCAGAAGTCCTAATCAATGATGGCCTTCAGCAAAGTATGGATATGATCATGGATATGTTTTGTCCTCCAGGAGTAAAAATTGGTAGGCAGTAATATTTAACAATCCATTCTTTTTCTTGAAATAATACCTAGCATATGGCTAAGCTGTGGACTTTTAGAGGTATTAAAAACTTTGAAATCTGAATCCAAATAAATTACTAAATAGTGATTGATTTTACTGTATGATCTACCTATTGATGAAGATAGTGGCAGGGATAAAATAGGTATGAATCATAATTCCTGAAATGAAAAAAGTTTTTTAAAATATTTTGAAATATTGTATAACAAGGGGGAGGCAATTTTGATCACAAGCACATTTGATATGATGCTTATGCCTACAAACAGTTGAAATTAAATCAACAGGGATGAAATTTTGACAAGAAACATTTCCTATAACAAACTCATTTATCCTGTTTAATTCATTGACGAATTGTCTATTCAATATTAACTAGTTTCAGATTTTACAAGTTTTTATTTTACTAAATATTTTTGTCAGCTTTAGTTGTTTTCTGTGTAACATTTGATTCATCAACCAGTCTTCAGGTCAAATTGTATTGATTACACCTACTGCCACTGATTTTTCCTTCTGTGGCCATTATTTCTCTTTGCATTGAAACTTGCAGATCTAAGTCATTTTAAGACAACTTGACTTCTAACAGTTTTTCATCAGTAACAAATTTTACCACCTGCAGATCTAGCTGTTGTCAGTTTAATGTTTGTAGGTTATTTTAAGTCAGCTTTTATTTTCCCCAGTCAGTCTTTGCATTTTATAACAATTCCCAAAAGATAGTTTTTGTACTTCCATACCTAAGTCTAACTTACATACTTTTATTTGATGTCAGCTTTTATTTTTGTTGGCTGCTTGGATTCTTTTGGATAAATTTCTGCAAATAAAACTGCCATATCAAAAAGCATAGGCCTGATAGGCTTTTGATACATACTGCCAGATTGCTTTTCAAGAGCATTTTACCTATTTACCGTTCTACCAGCAGTGTAGGAGAGTGCCTGTCTTGCTTGACCCTTGCCAATAGTGAGGACTATATTAAATGTCTTTCAAATTCAAACTTCAAGAAATATTAACAGACTGTTCTAGAAGTTATAAACAAATTTACTGTGGTCATGACCAAAGCTTGGGAAATGGCATCTACGGCTGCCAACATTGCCTGGACACACCTGGTACCTGACGGGAATTTCAACTAGACAGATGTAAGGGTGAGCTGGTTTCTTTGCAGTCAACCAAGAAAAACAAAACAGGCGGATCAGTAAGTGATCAGCAGAAAAAAAAGGAATAAAAGCTGGGAATGATGTAGATTACTACCCTTGCTATCAAATATTTTGAAAAACCCCACATTTAATGACTTTTTCCTGTTGTTGGGAAAAAATTCAAATTAGTCAGAATTGCTACAAAACAATAACATGAATTCAGTGTGTATTTGGAAGAGCAGATAATGGTAAATGTGGTGAGTGTTTATTTACTTTTCAAGCCAAATTAAGTATGTTAATTTTACTAGCTAAGCATTATGCTTAGATACATATTTCAGAGTTATTTGTTTAGTTTTAATGGTTAAATAGCATTTCTTTTTTTGATTTGTAGATGCATATCCATGGTTGGAATGCTTCATCAAGTCGTATAATGTCACAAGTGGAGCAGAGCAGCAAATTTGCTATCAGATTTTTGACACCACAGTTGCAGAAGATCTTATCTAATTTTGACATTCAACTTAGCATATGTAAAATGCTGTAATTTTGGAAAACATTACTATTTTCTATGAGATTGCTATAAAAGACATAAGAGATTTTAGCTCTGTAGTTTATTTTCCATTTTAACCAGTATTTAAAAATTTTTTGACAAATAGGCATTGTGTTATCTTAATGCCCTCTTATAAGTTAAAAATGTTCCTGTTTCCCAAAATATTCAGTATGATGGCTGTGAGGGCTATAAAAGAGAGACACCGAATAAATAAGGACTGTGTTTTCATTTACTCTTTACTCTCCTCCTTTCAGAGAAGCTATTTTGTTACCCTACCCTAAAAATCACTCTCCCTATTGGTTTTTCCATGTATCAGCCACTGATTTCTCTGCCATCCATGCCTGGTTGAGCTTCTTTTTCTGCCCTGATTTTTATATCAGCAATTTGGATGAGTTTAGCATGTATATGGGATTAGGAAATGTCCTTACCTTAAATCTTTCACTCTTACTGAGCGCAAGGATTTGATCTGTTTTGTTTTTATGCAAAGGGATCTGCTTGGACAACAAGTACTCCTTGAAGAAGTGCTTGTCTGAGTGAGCTACAGTGTGCTTGAAAAGAGTGATTTGCTTTAAGTGGAAGTAGCAGAATTGCTTTCTTTGGGTGCTGACTTTGACCAATTGAGGATAAATCCATTTTTTCAGACCTGAATTATGTGCTTTGATTGCTTGTTTCTCTACATAATATTAGAAGTTATTCCATTCCTCCTCAACCTAATCAAGTGGTCAGATCTGCAGTGTTAGCGACTTACATACCTTACCCTTTTTGTTAGGGTCTTATGTAAAATATACTTATATTTCAGGTTGAACATTGGATGAGAAATTAACTCAGTATGATAATCCTCTTTTCACCTGATGATATTTGTCAAATTTAAAATCATGAATATTCAGTTTTATACAAATGCTTCTGTATATTTATATATATGTAAAGATTTATGTATGTTATTTGCTGAAGACTGAGAGATACAGATCTGCCTAGTTCAATATTAGTGAAGAATAAATAAATGTGCACATTTCAACTGTTTTCTTTATTTGCCCTATGTTGAGCTGAGGCATGATTTGAGGTGAAGAATCAAAGCAAGTGTGTCAATATAGCAGATATTTAGGACTGTCTGCAAACCAGGTACCATACTAAGTAAGCACTTAACATGTATTTTAGTTTCAAAACAACCCATCTTCCTGATAAGAAAACTGAGGTTTCACTGATAAGCTGACTTGACCAAATGCATACAATTATTAAATGCCAGTCAGCACGTGAATTCAGGTAGTCTCTGCTCAGGGGCTGCACTGTTAGCCACTTCAGGACTCTGGAGCAAAAGCTGGTATGGGGTTTTCTGCAAGTGAGTTCTCCCTTAAATATCTGAAGTAACATCGCAGATAGAACCAAAAGGCTTTTCACACCTTATTGGCCAAAAGGATTGAATATCTGATTTCCTCTGCTCATAATAACTCTAAATTCGAATTCCTGAGTATATTAGCACATCTCCAGACCTAACTACCCATCTGCCCCATCGCCGAATTATCAGCTTGTTCAACACAATGAAAGAGACTGATGCTGCTGTTTTGGAGACGTACGCTCTTGGTTCAAAACATATTCAAGGGAAAACTTTTAAGAAATGTTTTAAGAAATTTTTGGTATTGGTGGTATGCTAGGGACACAAAAGTGAGAGAGGCATTTTCTTTTCCTTCGGGAAGCACCCAGTCTAGGAGAGTAAGGGTCAGAGGTGCAGGGAGTGCCACACGTGTCAGCCGGTGCTGTCTGCCAGTTAATAAAGTAAAACTATGAATTTTCATGATTTGTCTTTACCTTTTGTTTAGTAAACCCTTACATTGTCATCATTTTTGTTTTTGTTTTTAACTTTTCAGTTTTGAACAAGAAGCGTTTGTCAACCTCTAGTGTTTATCCAGTGGTGATGTATGTGCCTTACCCTAATCGGGAACCCAAGTGTAAGGGGAGTTCCATTTCTGGAGCAACAACTAGACGATAGTTCATCGTGCCCAAATTTGAGCCCTGTCCCCTTTGTAGTCCGTGTGAATATTGGTAGAATCTTCCTGTCAGATTTTAAATTACATAAATTTAAGAACGTAGTATGTGTACAGCCTCTTCCTCAGTCTCCAGTCTCCGCAGCATCCATTGTTTCAGACGCTACTGGATTCTCTTGAGGCCCCCATGCTGTTCTGTATGAGGAAGAGAGTGCATGTCTTAGAAAATCTGAGGCAGCCGATTCCTCTTTATCTAGATGTGATAATGAAAAGTGCACTGCTCACAGGCTCTTTCTGTGGCCACCTCATACTGCTTTATATGAGGGAACTATACCTGCCGAGAAGGAGTGCATCATTCCCCATTTCGTTTTACCCTGGTCATGTTGCACATGGGGTGTTGTTTATAAATAAATAGAGAAAGGCTGGTGTTGCTGGAACAGAAGGAGCTGAACACATCTTTGACTACCTGGGAAAGCAGCCTCCACACAATACTGGCTGCTGCCCAGTTTTCAAATCTGTAGATCCTGTACCCAAGCTACTTGCACACACAGGAATGGGCCAAAATCTTTCTCCTGCCTGTTCCCCAGCTGACTGCTCTTTTGTTTCCGAAGTCAAAGCATGCATTTGTCACTAATTGTGACTCTCAATCCAGCCAATCTCTTCTATACTCTATGGAAGCTTTCATTGGTATCTGGGGAAAATGCTACATTCTTCTGATTATTTTCAGTATTTTGAATTTTGACCATGCATTTCATCAAGTTTTGTTTTTATCTAGATTTTTTTTTAATGAAAGTGATATGTACTTGTAAGAATTTGAAACAGCATAAAGTATGTAAGGTTGAACTAATTCGTGCTTTAACTAGTACCCCAGAGGAAACCACTTTTAACAATTTGGTGTATAATTTTCCAGACTTTTCCCGGAGAACATGTAAGTATATGTATATATACATTTTTTTAAATAGCATTATGCTATGAATATATTTTGCAACTTGCCTCTGTCACTTTGTAGAGTGGATTTTGGTTTTTTATGTCAGTACACATAGAGGAACTTGTTTGTAATCATTCAGCATAAGTCACTTTTTAGTGGGGAATGCTCCCATCATTTCACTTTCTACTTTTGTAGTGGTTTGGGGTCTAAGTGTTCTTCTTATGCCAATTTTGGAATTTTATATTTTTATAGAATGTATTCCGTTGTTGACTTTATTACCTTATAGTTATAATATTATTTTTATTACCCAGTTTGTATTTTATCTGGTGTATTTTCCCTTTAAATAAATCTGGAGCCCCTGGGACCTGGTTTCACTGTATCTCCTGGAGTTTTTCAAGTGATGGGAATTTTGAAAGTCTGTCCAGACTTCCTAATACAGGTTAGGACGCTGCCATGACATAGCTGTCTTGAAATATTCTTTTATGCTTTAAAGAACTCATTGTGAAAAGAATTATGTTAATATAAAAAAGGAAAACGCCTCCTGTAGTGCTTTTCGTTAGGAAATTTGGGTTCTATGAATGATACGTTGAGTCACACTCAAGTTCTAGAACATCATTTTAGGTGAAATAAAAAAATTTCTTCCTCTGCTGGTCCCTCAGTGTCTCTGGATAGTGACAAAGCCTCCCACCCATTCTAGAAAGAGGGGGAACTAGACAGCTTGTAAAATCTGGGCAGAGTGATCTTTCTTCTCTTCCCTCGGGTACTTGGAAATAGTATCGGAACTCGCCAGCGTGCTCAGGTATGTGAGATCATATCTTTTGGCGGTCAGGAAATGAATCAGTAGCCCTATGTATTATTTTTCCCTGCAGTATTGTGATTTAAGCCGTTAGAAAGTTTGAGATCGCTTAGGGTTTCAAAGTGATGATCATCTTACATGGAGATTAATGGCCCTTCCATTCAGGACTGCATTTGATGGGTAGAGAACTATTAGGCATCAATTACAATGATAAGGATAATGCATCAATGTGCTGATGCTCCCTCAGATGTGCTGATTGCTGAAACATGGATAGTTCAGAGACCCCTCTGCTATTTTTAGACCGTAACAACATCCTGATGAATGTCTGTTTTTTTCCCCTTGAAATCTAGGCCACAAAGTCGCATTTGTATTCGTGTGTGTGTGTGTGTGTGTGTGTGTGCGCGCACGCGCGCGTTTGTTCTCTGCTTTGAGTTCACTTTGCAGGGCACTATGTTGGAATTTACTTGGCAGCCTCGTCCACAACTGCCAAAGAAAGACATTTTCAACTTGTGTGAAAGTTTCTTTTATTTCATCTGTTCACAATACTTTGAAGATATGGATCATGTGTTTATTGAAAGCCTTATCTCTATTAATAAAATATTCCAGCAAATATTGTTGCAGTTTCTAAACAGGTACCTTTTCATATACAACCCTGAAGCCCTGGTATATACCTTTTCTTTTTTCCTGTACCTTCAGAATGATTTTTCCCTTCTGTGAAATATGAACTCCCAGATAAAAGCCGATTTGTCTTTACATATAACTCTATTCCTCAGCAGATTTTTGTCCTCCATTAGAGGGCAAAGTCCTTCTAGAATTTCTCTTGCCAAGCTTAGCTACCTCATAAATGATTTTCTGTCCCAAGCTGCCGTTAGAGTTCATAGGAAAGGTAACATTTAAAAATCACAATTGTTGGAGTCAGATGAAAATATTGTGTGTGATAAATAGGCATGGTTATGGTTTTATTGGGTTGGATAGGAAGTCCTATGTGCTTACTCCCCATTAGATGGGGTTCTCGAATGATAAACTTGCCCTTAAATTTTGGAATCATTAACAAATATTTCTGCACAATGATCAAAGCTTAAATGGAGGTTAAGATAAAGAATAGAGTACAGAATCGGCACTTAAAAGTCAGCTCATACATTCATTTATAATTCATACTGTGTCTATCCAAAAAGTTGGATGTGGTTTATAATAAAAGACGGACATGGGACACAACCTGTAGAATTAGGGCAAGAAGACAGGAGCTAAATAAAGAGAAGAGCGTTAATTCAGAATTCCTAACCTATGGGCTACTACAGGTTTTGAACAATACTTCTACATGAAGATGCAGCAGGTTACATAGTTCTTATTAAATAACAAGAATGATGTTATTAGATACAAACCTTTTATTAGTCTCAATTTTAAGACAAGGTGGATCTTTTAAAATGTGAAAAACAATTTTTGAATTAATAGTACTTGAAACTTGATCCAAAATGGTGAGAGGTAAGCTCTGCAAATGGAAGAAATAAAGCAGGGGAATTTCCCACTGGCTATCCACCTTTTGGCTCTTATATGAGGCACTTTTTTTTTTGGTTTTGTTATTAATGATTAAAGTGTTTCAAATACCTATGCATATTCAAGAATTATTAGAAGTATTAATGAATTACCACAGGAGAAAAAAAATCAATTCCCTTCAGATGCAAATATCACTGAGAAAATTAGCTCTTTTTACATTTTTCTTTTCTAGTTGCAGGTAATGAAATAAAAGAGATGTCTTGTATTCAATGTTTCATGTCAGGAAGAATATGGGTTTTAATGAATCTCAGTCCTTAGGAAGATAATATGCTCCAGTATTTCACCTTTAGTGTTCCAGGGAAGGTATTGCTTTAGTCATAAGTAAAACAAGCTTCACACTGGTGCCCAACTGGGAATTTGCTGGGAGAGTATTTTATCTACACCAGATTTACTAAGCACTAACTGCCCAAATATTAGATCTAGTCATCTTGGTTCCTCTCTTTCATTAACAGCCCACAACCAATCCATTTGAAAAATCATCATAGATCGCTCTTTAAAGTTCATCCAGAATTTGACTACTACTTAGCACCTCCTCTGTTACCATGCTGGCCATGCAACCATCTTCTGCCTTGGCTACAGCCATATCTCCCCAACTGGCCTTTCTGCTTCCACAATTTCTGCACATGGAATATTCTCCATATAGCAGCCAGACTGATTGATTAAAACCTAAGGCTAATACCATCATTTTCCAGTGTTCTCTAATGTCACACATTGAGCTTACCATGGCCTTCACCACCCAATGCGATCCATTTCCTTACTACCTCTCTGACATCTTTTACTATTACATTTTTCCTCTCACACCTCTCCACTGGTCCCCTTGTTTGCGTACCAGGCAGTCTCTCCCTTCATGGACTTTGTAACTTGATGTTGTTACTTTAGTCTGGACATTGTTGAACTCTGCCAGTTTCCTTGTTTCCCACCTCCTCCCCACCCCGATCCTCTGTAACATATAAGGTTAGGCCTTCCTAACCTTATGGGAAGGCCTCCCCTGATCAAGTAAAGACCACTCTACCCATCATGCTTCATTCCCCACCCCTGACTTAATTTTCTCTATTGCACTTATCCATCTGACATCGTTTTACTAGTTCATACTGTTTTGCTTTCCTAAAAAAAATGAGCTCCTTAGAAACAGGGAGTTTGATTTGTTCACTGCTATTTACCCAGTGCCTAGAAGTTCCTGGCATATAATAGTTGCTTAGTAATATTCCTAGAACCAACAAAATATTTTAGACTCAAAATCTGACAATACTAGAATTTATTAGCACCTAAAGTGATACTCACATTTAAAGGGATTTCTGGCACGCAGAAATTTGTATTTAAAAATAAAACCTAAGGGGATTCCCTGGTGGCGCGGTGGTTGCGCGTCCGCCTGCCGATGCAGGGGAACCGGGTTCGCGCCCCGGTCTGGGAGGATCCCACGTGCCGCGGAGCGGCTGGGCCCGTGAGCCGTGGCCGCTG
>NC_041218.1:26879881-26905759 GCF_002837175.3 Physeter macrocephalus
GCGGTGGTTGCGCGTCCGCCTGCCGATGCAGGGGAACCGGGTTCGCGCCCCGGTCTGGGAGGATCCCACGTGCCGCGGAGCGGCTGGGCCCGTGGGCCATGGCCGCTGAGCCTGCGCGTCTGGAGCCTGTGCTCCGCAACGGGAGAGGCCGCAGCAGGGGGAGGCCCACATACCACAAAAAAATAAAAAAATAAAAAAAATAAAACCTAGGGACCTTCAAGATGGCAGAGGAGTAAGATGTGGAGATCAACTTCCTCCCCATAAATACATCAAAAATACATCTACATGTGGAACAACTCCTATAGAACACCCACTGAACGCTGGTAGAAGACCTCAGACCTCCCAAAAGGCAAGAAACTCCCCACGTACCTGGGTAGGGCAAAAGAAAAAAGAATAAAAAAAAACAGAGACAAAAGAATAAAGACAGACACTTAGCGACCTGCAACTCTGGGAAGGAGCTGTGAAGGAGGAAAAGTTTCCACACACTAGGAAGCCCCTTCACTGGCAGGGACGGGGAGTGGGCAGGGGGGAAGCTTCAGAGCCATGAAGGAGAGCTCAGCAACAGGGGTGCGGAGGGCAAAGCGGAGAGATTTTCGCACAGAGGATCGGTGCCGACCAGCACTCTCCTGCCCGAGAGGCTTGTCTGCTCACCCGCCGGGGCAGGCGGGGGCTGGGAGCTGAGGCTCGGGCTTCGGTCGGATCCCAGGGAGAGGACTGGGGTTGGCTGCGTGAACACAGCCTGAAGGGGTTAGTGCGCCACGGCTAGCCGGGAGGGAGTCCGGGAAAAAGTCTGGACCTGCCTAAGAGGCAAGAGACCATTGTTTTGGGGTACGCCAGGGGAGTGGATTCCTTCCCCGTGTGGCCACAGAAGGCAGAGCACCAACTGAGCTCCAGAGATGGGCGCTAGCTGCGGCTATCAGCGCGAACCCCAGAGACGGGCATGAGACGCTAAGGCCGCTGCTGCCGCCACCAAGAAGCCTGTGTGCGAGCACAGGTCACTCTCCACACCTCCCCTCCCGGGAGCCTGTGCAGCCCGCCACTGCCAGGATCCCGTGATCCAGGGACAACTTCCCCGGGAAAACGCACGGCGCGCCTCGGGCTGGTGCAACGTCATGCTGGCCTCTGCCGCCGCAGGCTCGCCCTGCATCCATACTCCTCCCTCCCCCTGGCCTGAGTGAGCCAGAGCCCCAGAATCAGCTGCCCCTTTAACCCCGTCCTGTCTGAGCGAAGAACAGACGCCCTCAGGTGACCTACACGCAGAGGCGGGTCCAAAGCTGAACCCCAGGAGCTGTGCGAACAAAGAAGAGAAGGGGAAATCCCTCCCAGCAGCCTCAGGAGCAGCAGATTAAATCTCCACAATCAACTTGATGTACCTGCATCTGTGGAATTCCTGAATAGACAACGAATCATCCCAAATTGAGGAGGTGGACTTTGGGAGCAACTGTAGACTTGGGGTTTACTTTCTGCATCTAATTTGTTTCTGGTTTTATGTTTATCTTAGTTTAATATTTAGTGCTTATTATCATTGTTGGATTTGTTTATTGGTTTGGTTGCTCTCTTCCTTTTTTTTTAATGTATATATAAATATATATTTTCTCCTTTTTCTCTTTTTGTGAGTGTGTATGTGTTTGCCTCTTTGTGTGATTTTGTCTGTATAGGTTTGCTTTTACCATTTGTCCTAGGGTTCTGTCTGTTTTTTTGTTTTTGTTTTTGTTTTTCTTTCTTCCTTTTCTTCTGAGCTGTGTGGCTGGCAGGGTCTGGGGGCTCCGGCCGGGTGTCAGGCCTGAGCCTCCAAGGGGGGAGGGCCAAGTCCAGGACACTGGACCACCAGAGACCTCCCGGCGCCACATAACATCAATTGGCGAGAGCTCTCCCAGAGATCTTCACTTCAACACTAAGACCCAGCCCCACCCAACAGCCAGCAAGCTCCAGTGCTGGACGCCCCATGCCAAACAACTAGCAAGACAGGAACACAACCCCACCCATTAGCAGAGAGGCTACCTAAAGTCATACTAAGTTCACAGACACCCCAAAACACACCACCGGATGCGGCCCTGCCCATGGGAAGGACAAGATCCAGCCCCACCCACCAGAACACAAGCACCAGTCCCCCCAACAAGGAAGCCTACACAACCCACTGAACCAACCTTACCCACGGGGGGCAGACACCAAAAATAATGGGAACTACGAACCTGCAGCCTGTGAAAAGGAGACCCCAAACACAGTAAGTTAAACAAAATGAGAAAACAGACAAATATGCGGCAGATAAAGGAGCAAGGTAAAAACCCACCAGACCAAAAAAATGAAGAAGAAATAGGCAGTCTACCTGAAAAAGAATTCATAGTAATGATAGTAAAGATGATCCAAAATCTTGAAAATAGAATGGAGAAAATACAAGAAACGTTTAACAAGGACCTAGAAGAACTAAAGAGTAAACAAACAATGATGAACAACACAATAAATGAAGTTAAAAATACTCTTGAAGGAATGAATAGCAGAGTAACGGAGGCAGAAGAATGGATAAATGACCTGGAAGATAAAATAGTGGAAATAACTGCCACAGAGAAGAATAAAGTAAGAAGAATGAAAAGAATTGAGGACATTCTCAGAGACCTCTGGGACAACATTAAATACACCAACATTCGAATTATAGGGGTCCCAGAAGGAGAAGAGAAAAAGAAAGGGACTGAGAAAATATTTGAAGAGATGTTAAAATAAATAAATAAATTAAAACCTAGGTAACTTTGATGCAGATTGAACAAAGATTCTATGGGTCTGAAGCTCAGTAATTTGCATTTTTAGCAATCTCCCCAGGTGATACGTTTCAGGTAAAAGATTCAGAACCATTATTTTAGAAATTATTTAGAGTATGAAGTCTGTATCTGCTTGCTTCATTTAATGTACCTGCCTGGTCTTGAAAGCATTTGAGTTGAAGCACCTTGAACTAGAATCTGAACCAGTCTGTGGTTCTTAGCCTTGGCTTCATATTATAATCACCTGGGACGGAGCTTTAGCAGCATTGGATCCTTGGGCTCTTGCTCTGGACTGCATGGATTCAACCCCTGTCTACACCCCCAAACTAGTTGTTTGACCTTAGGCAAATTGGTTAGCCTCTCATGAAAACTGGGAATAGTAATAGTGCCCACCTCAGAAAACCATGGGGCAGTGGAAGGGTGGGGCAGAGTGGATTAAATGAAATAATATATGTAAAACACTTAGAATTTGGCACATAGGAAATCCTCATAAAGGATTAGATATGATTACTAGGCTTTGGTGACAAAAACCAATCTTTATTGCTATTCTCTTAGAAACAAGATTTGAAATTTATTTCTCCTTCTACTTTGGATTCCTTAACATCCAAGCAAGCTCTGCTGCTGTGGTGCCAAAGGGAAAGAGCTACACACTTGGGGTCACTCCAGACCCAGTCTAGTGAAGCTATTACAAAAATGGGAATGGAGTGGAGTGAATATCATTGGACCAATTGACCAAAGAATCCTCTCCTAAGAGGATTATCTTGGATAGTTTTATTATTTCAAGTCCCATTTTCCCAATATCTCATTTTTATTGTGAAAAATACAGAGAAACAAAGAAACGTAAGATAAACAACAGTCATTATGGGTCTGTAGGGCTGATTTTTATTTTTAAGTAGAGGGATAGCTTGACTAAGTGACAAGAGGAGGAATCTGAACGTCCAAGTGTGCAATCACCGAGAAAGTTGAAAATATTTTTTCTGATTAAAATCCGCAACTCTGAAACAATGGTGGAAAAGGAAGAAACAATCATATGTAAATTTTATGGAGAATTTTTTTGCATTGTAGTCAGTTTATAGAAGTCTCTTCAGTTTCTGCATTTGAGTCACTTAAAACTAAAATACAAATAAAGTTACGAATTTCCCAATGCTTATATCATTCAGAAGTAGTTATATTTAATAAGTCATTCACTAGCCATTAGTTGTTCAGAGAGTCATCAAGGAAATTTTTTCTTAATATTGGATAGGATCTAATTTGGGAATGAGCTTATATGACTCCACATACCTGTCTCTTCTTCGTGTAATAGCGATTTGAACAAAGAATAATGATGTAATACACCACTAATGTTGTGTCCCTATGGTTTTATTAAATCTAAATGCAAATCAAAATGCATGTTTTATACCAGTGTATTTGGTGAGATATTTTAAATGCTTATTTTATGGTTCCACAGACTAAAACTGACACCTATTTGAAAGCATTGAATTTTCAGTATTGAATGTGCAAATTGCTTTCTACTCTAAGATCACAAAAAGAGCATGTGATACATATCATAATTTATCTACCTCAGAAAATAAGCTTTGGTTCTTATAGAGAGGACACATATTAGGTACTTAAAATTTACTGAAACCTGGCTTCCATGTATCCCTCAGTCTTTCTGAAACAACACTTGCTTATTGTAAGATAGTGATAAAACCAGTCTTTCAAAACCAGACCATACCTGCAGGATCATGGCAGAGGGGGTTAAACCCCATGGCACAATTCAGTTACTTCCCTTATAAGGGAAGCCAACACTCCAAATATTCATAACATGATTTCCCTAGATCCACTCTAAATAGATCAATGTTCTTTTGGAAAGTTAAAATCCACTTCATACTTGCCTTAATCGTTGGCTCTTTACCAGAAATTCCTCTCTGCCAAAAGAATACCTAGTGAGAGTTTGAACCTCTCTCGGAAGAGCTTCAGTTCTTTGGTTCAAGGCCTTAGACCTTCATAATACGCAAATAAGTCTAGAAAGAAGGTAACATTTTGTTGTTATGAATATTTAAAATCAGTATAAAATCTGGGACTTCCCTGGCAGTCCAGTGGTTAAGACTCCGTGCTTCCACTGCAGGGGGCACAGGTTCAAACCCCGGTTGGGGAACTAAGATCCTACATGCTGCACGACGCGGCCAAAAAAAAAAAAAATTAGTATAAAATCTTCAGTGATGTTTTATTGGAAATAGAGGACTGTGCAGGGTTCCCAGGTACAGAAGTAAGAGGCCCACATCTGGGGAGGGCCCCTCACAGACTGCAGTGGGGTGGCACCAGCCTCTAAGAAGTTTGGAAGAAGAGGCAGAACTAGAAGATGAAGTTGCTAACCCTGCATCTCACCTACTGGAAGTCAGCAAACTGGATATCCAGTCCCTGCCTTCACACTAATTCACTTAATCCTGAGCCAGGCTCTTAACTTCCCTGGATTCTCATCTATAGACCATTTGTTTCCAAGTTTTCACCACTGATTAGTTTGAAAAGGTTATACCTGTGAAATTTCACCTATTAAATAAGAATTTGTTTCTCATTTTTATTTATTGAAAACAACAGTAAATAAGTGTTTTTGGTCTGATTAATATAATTAGTGCTGTCTAACTAAATTCATATAATCCTAAGCAAAAGCAAGGAATCAGTGCAGATTTCTCATGAGTAATTGTCCAACTTTTTAAGCTTTTTGAAAAGTTGAAAATGGTTTAAGAACCCCACTTTCTACCCATTGCTCCTTTAAAGTCCTCTAATAGTTCAGAAGTCCAGATGGTAAACCAGTGAACCAGGATGATCTTTAAAATCCCTCCCATTTTAAATCCACATTTCTTGGATTTAATGAATCTTGGTTTCAGTTTTGCCAGAGACACTTCTGTTGTATTCAGCTATTGTTAGCTGCCCTGAAATAGGGCTTCGCTCTATCCGGTAACAAATGTCTTAAACTATCTAACTAAAAGGCTTAATTTAATGAGCATTTTCAGTGGAGAGAGGGAAGGAAACAATAGAGGGCTGCCTTCCAGGCATCATTTAGGAACAAACAAACCCTAAAGCAGTCTAACGAAAAAGTAAATAGAACCCCAAAATACTATCACCAGTTCAGATTCATCACTGACCTTTATTCGTTTCACAATTCCTTTCCTGTTGGGTTTCCTTCCTCTTCCAAGATGAGAATTCCTCTTTGGCATCTGAAAGATCTTTCTTGGAGAACTGTAGATAATCTGTGTTCATTTCAGTGTTTTAAGAAAAAGGAAAATAATTACTGAGATCTTTCTTCATCTGAATAGGGTTTTTTTTACTATTAATTTCAATCTGTAACAAGTTGAACACTAGTGTTCTGGCAAACCAAAATGGAATAATTAATATTCTTTAAATTCTTGGCAGTTCATTTAGGAAATAGGTGATATTTTAAATGGAAATGTACAGACTTAAAGAAATAATAATGTACATTCAAATAACCCTTTACAAATTATAATGCATGTCCATGGAGTATAGATGGTAATATTGATTTGTCCTGGATTCTCTTATGTCCCTGCTCCAAACTTACAGTAATAATTGATTTGATCTTCTCTATTTGCAGAGAGAACTCACAAATACGTTTCCATGTATGCAGTATGAATTAAATAGATAAAGCGATAAATATGCTTTTACAATGTTTATTTAGTGTCTACCTCTCTCCAGGTTATTCTACTTTTATGAACTATGAAAAATTGAGAATGACAATAACATCCCAAAAATACTATTTAGGAAAAGTGGGAACAACCATAATGTCCCAGAATACTCATTAGATAAATTATAAGTCATACCCCCAAATTGTAATATCATGCAGCCCTCAAATAACATGTTTCAGAAGAATATTTAAGAACCTTCTTATACGTACTGTTACAGGTAAAAAGAAAGGCGTATACTAACAATCTGACCGCATTTCAGTAGGTGTGTCTGTGCATATATTCAATGAGTGCATTTCATGAGCCTTTACTTTGTTCAGAGCACTGTGATGAGAACTGACAATAGAGCTCTCAACAAAACAGTCCCTTCCCTCAAAATCACACACATGCCAACAATTACAGGTAGAACCAACCAGAATGCTAACAGTTTGGGATTTTTTTGAACCTGTCTACACTTTTCAGAATCCCATGAAGATCATGTCTTGACTCCTATTTGGACTAAAGCATAAACTCATTTTTGTAACTTTAATCATTTTATGCTTAGATGAGGAGAAATGCCAGCAGAAGGAAAGCAGTCTCATTACATCATAGCAGTTATAATAGTCTTCACATGTTGCTACTCTCTAGAATAAGAAGAAAAACTAATAAAAAGAGCATACTGGACTTCCCTGGTGGTGCAGTGGTTAACAATCCGCCTGCCAATGCAGGGGACACGTGTTCAAACCCTGGTCCGGGAAGATCCCATATGCCGCAGAGCAACTAAGCCCGTGAGCCACAGCTACTGAGCCTGCGTTCTAGAGCCTGCGAGCCACCACTACTGAGCCCACATGCCACATCTACTGAAGCCTGTGCTCTAGAGCCCGTGAGCCACAGCTACTGAGACCACGTGCCACAACTACTAAAGCCTGCGTGCCTAGACCCCGTGCTCTGCAACAAGAGAAGCCACTGAAATGAGAAGTCCGCGCACCGCAACAAAGAGTACAAAGAGTAGCCCCCGCTCGCCGCAGCTAGAGAAAGCCCGAGTACAGCAACGAAGACCCAACGCAGCCAAAAAAAAAAAAAAAAAAAATGGAAGAAAGATCATACTATTTTCTGGTATTTTCATTTTGCAACTAAGAGAGGCTTTCTTTAAAAATTGTCATATGTCTCCAGGGAGAATTGATACAAAAAAAGGATGAACAGTACTATATTATTCATGCTTTGGCTATTCAAAATTTGTATAAAATCACTTAATTTAACATCTTCTCAATAAAGTAGAACACCACATACAGTCTGTCATTTTTAATTATGATAAAAAAATCTCATTTAATGATCCACTAGTTTATCAATTTATAATTATTATTGGAAAAACTTTTTTTTTTTTTTTTTTTTTTTTGTGGTATGCGGGCCTCCCTCTGCTGTGGCCTCTCCCGCTGCTGAGCACAGGCTCCGGACGCGCAGGCCCAGCGGCCATGGCTCACGGGCCCAGCCGCCCCGCGGCATGCGGGATCCCCCCAGACCGGGGCACGAACCCGGCTCCCCCGCATCGGCAGGCGGACGCGCAACCACTGCGCCACCAGGGAAGCCCGGAAAAACTTTTTTGATTCCATTAGGTTTCTAGATGTAATGCATAATTCAAAAAAAGCCTTGCTGATTTTAAGTTAACATCATGTGAAATAAGTCTTCTACATTTTGCATAAGCTTCACATTAAGCAGAATTCATTATTTCTTATGTCCTTGATGAGAAGGTTAATTTTTGTTAGGACTTTGTAGATGAATATACGTTCAAATTAATATTAAAAGATTTGACAGGAGCTTTTTAAGTTGTGAATTAGGCCATGATTTCAATGATTAAATTTTGCTACCCCCTTAAATAGATACCAAAATCATGCGACAGAGAAAATAACAGTAAACTTTAAATAACCAAGGAAATTCACATTTCTGCTGGCAGTAGACCATTTAAGCCTTATTCATAAAATTAAGGTAATTAATACAGTTCATTGTCTTCACTTGAGTGATTTTGAATTTGATAGGCAGAAAATAATCCATTTGATAGATCTTGTCTGCAGTACTCAAAATTTTCTATTTCACCCACTTTGAGCAAATACGGTTTGTGTCCTTTGGATTTGCTTATTCCTCCATCAGAAATTCATTTGCAACTGCTTTCCAAAAGGAGAAGGGGATGAATTGGGGGCTTGTGAATGCTAAAGAAACTTATTGCACATATTACATATACGTGCTTTCAACTTCAACAGCTTAAAATGTTGACTTTGTATCAGGAACATAACATTCGAGTCTTGAATTTGAGGGAGAATGTCAGAATACTAACTGGTTTTCTCTTTAAAGATCTTTTGATCTCAAATCTGAGTAAAAATATCAGAAGTTCTATGAGATCAATCTTGCATTAAATCCAAACCAAATTGTCCTTGTTGTCCTGTCTTATCCTCATAGAACAAATAAGCTAAAAAAATTGTGTCTACTGGAAAGCCAATATCTGTCTAAAAGTTAAAAACCATGAATGAATTTAGATGGGTTTTGAAACCTTTGATTTCACACTTTTTGTTTCTTCATGAAAGCTTTGTTAGGCAATGAATTTTACTGGATAGTTTACCTGGTGCATTTAGGTGAGTCTTTTGTCCATTCATTTAACATATATGCATGAATCTGCCATGTAACAATAATAATTCATAATCCACTGTGATTATCAAGAACAAATTGAATAACTCTGTATACGTGAGATTCTGAACAAGAATGGAAATGTCCAGTGAGCCAGTAATGTTCTTGTAACTGAGAAAAGTCAGCCAGACTCAAATGTCTTAGTGGTTTTGGGATTCATTTAGCATGTGATCTACCACGAACAACTGCTTCCTTGGACTACATTTTCTTTCCCAGTTCAGGTATAAATATATTTGCCATCTTCTGACGTACTACCTGTCTTCTGTAGTGAACTTCTTTTTTTTTTTTTTTGCGGTACGCGGGCCTCTCACTGTTGTGGCCTCTCCCGTTGCGGAGCACAGGCTCCGGACGTGCAGGCTCAGTGGCCAAGGCTCACGGGCCCAACCGCTCCGCGGCATGTGGGATCTTCCCGGACCGGGGCACGAACCCGTGTCCCCTGCATTGGCAGGCGGACTCTCAACCACTGCGCCACCAGGGAAGCCCTGTAGTGAACTTTTATAAGAACTAATGAAGAAGCTTTTGTGAAGTTTACCAGGATATTTGCCTTTTATAAAATCATTGCAAAGCATTTTCATTAAAGTCAGAAGAAAACTCAAGATCTTAGAAATCTTCATTTTCTGATCTCAAATGCAAATACATTTGGCCTTTAAATTTTCTCCATAATTTAAATAAAAATAACAAAGATTATTCACAATTTTGTCCTAAATACCAGTACAAAACAAAACAGCAAAATAAATATTTCATAGATGTGTACCATTATATAAGGAAAAAATTTTGTTGAGAAAACTGGTTTGTTTGAAATAGATTTTATTTCAAATAAGCAGAGACAGAGATAGCCTAATACAGTTTGATAGTTGTCCATAGGCTCTTCAATCATTCTTTTTTAAATCTAGTTTTATTAAGATGTAATTGACATATAACATTGTGCAAGTTTAAGGCATACCATGTGTTGATTTGATACACTTATATATTGCAAAATCATTACCACTATAGTGTTAGCTAAAACCTCTGCCACATCAAATAATTACTCTTTATATATTTCTCACCATACTTAACAATTGGTGAGACTTCTCTTCCCTCCCTTAATATATTTATTTTGGAGGCCTGGTTATTTCCATTATACATTCTCTTCTTTGATTACCTTTTCTTAGAAATGAGAGATTATGTGATTAAAATGAATCAGGTTAAAATTCTGTGTGAGAAACTGCATTGTATCATCTTTTCCAATACTTATTCATTGTTTAGGTGTGAAAGTCCTCACGTCTTTGTACTTGAAGTGGGTATCTGTGACAGAGGGAAACATTAATAAAGAAATCAGTTGAGAACATGTGCAATTTTTTGTCTTGTTTTCTCATATTTATCACAAAAGAGAGAAAGATGTGTGCATGTGATACAAGGGAGTGGTCTCGACTCTTCTTATTACCTCACAAATACAAAAATGTCACTAATACTCTACAAGCAATAGAGACTGAAATTTATGGATGTTTTCAGGTGCCAAAATGATTTTGAAATGTCAGATACTAGTAATACAATATCTTCCTCGTCCTTTCCCTTCTTTAGGGATATGTGTTGGGGTAGAGAGTTATAGAGGAGTGGAGAGAGAACTGTAAGTATCAGAATTCTATTTTTTTTAAATAATTAGTTTTATTGTTACAAAGCAATGAAGACTTTCAATAGGAGTGTAAAGGTTAAAGCCACTGCTAAGTGTCTAATGTTTTTTGTGTTTTTTTTTTCCATCAATACTGTTTACGGCAAACACTACTGGCTGGCTGACCCAATACCCATCCATTTCAGCTAGTGATGACCATGTAATACATTTGTGGGTCAGAGCTATATAAGTAGAAGTTTGTTATGTGAGGGGTTTGCTTTCCTGATAAAAACAGGTACATTGATCTGGCAACCCCATTCTCACCTTTATGCCTTTTGTTCCTTCTTTTCCTGTCTGGAATGCAGACCCGGATACACAGCATCACTTTACAATCAGGTGGCAGTAAGTATGAGTACAGAAGCCTTGCCACTGAAGACGGTGGGGTATGACGTTAAAAAAGAGCCCGAGTCCCCGCATAGCATCTTTGAGAAGCTGAACTAACTTCCCATCTCAAGACTTACTGTTCTGTACGAAAAACGAATCCCTGTTTGCTTAAACTTCTCTTTCTGTTTTCTGTTATTTGAAGCTGCATCCACCCATTCCTAATCAATTTACACTTTTAGACTTTTCAGTTATCTGCCATTAATTGAATGCTTATACTGTGCCAGGCGCAGTGCTAAGCATTTACATATGTTAATTTAATTCACAGGACAGCCATAAGGAAAGTAACACTTTATTACAGATGACATACTGGCATACAGGGTGGATGGATCCCTGTGTGACTGGAATGGTTTCATCAAATAGAGAAACTGAAGGAGAGAAATGTTAAGCAACTTTGCATAGCTAGTAAGTGGCCATACTAGAATTCAAACAATGTCAGTCATGTTACAAAATTTTACAACTTTATAATTTTCAAGACCTAAATGAAGCTCATTTTAACTTGTATTTGATTTATGGTGAGGCTGAAATTCTTTTCAGATGCATTTGTCATGTATTGTGCCCACTTTTCTATCAGGACATTTCTATTTTTAAAAATTGCGCTGAACTTCATCCATGTTTCCTATTTGTCATTTGTCACTTTCACTTTGCTTAGGGGTTTTATTTTATTTATTTTGTCATGCAAAATAATGTGTTATGAAGTTAAATTTATTAAAAATCACTTATTCTTTCTGGTTTCTAAATAATACGTCGAAAATTTTTACGCCTCTAAGAACAACATATTTATTCCATAATTTTATTCAAGTAATTTCATAGTCTAATTATTTCTTTTTAAATCTACCTAGGATTTATTTTGGTGTAAGACATGAGGTAAACTACAACTTCCTCAGCTTATTAGAATGTTATCTCTAGCATGTGAAAAAAACAGAAACAAAAAACAAGACCCTGTGTATTTTGTCTATAACTGAACTTTCCATTCTTTTCTATTGGTCTCTTATGACAATGAATATCTTTTTCGTAAACAGAGTCAACATCATAAATAATAGAGAATTATAGGAAGCACTTCTGTTATATTTAGGAAAAGTAAAAGTATGCATAATGATTCTATAGCTTCTTAAAGTTCTGGAGATCATGGCCAATGTATTAACTTACGAAGAAGAACCAGTAGTATAAACACAGGAAAAGAAAGCACAAAATTTAAATATTTGCAAAAATCTTTATGACATTAGAAAATCCAAGTGCTGAGAAACTAAATAACAGAACTAATCACAACAACTCAGCAAACTGGTGGAACAAAGTTTAATTATTCCCAAATCATGAGTTTTCTTAAATATCAGTGAGAGCAGATAATGTTTTGAGATTATCATTTGTTTTTTCTGTTTTTCCTTTATCTTTTCTCTCCCCCATCCACAATTTAAGTAAGTCTCAGTTCTGCATTTCATTTATTCAGAAACATTGACTGAGCAGGAAGCAAAAATGGCTTGTAATATGTTCTGGCTTCTCTTTGTCCAAGACTTTTGAGTAATAATACTTAGGAGAATGTGAAGGGTTTATGGGGAAGGTAAAGGGGGAGTGTGGTGTGTGTTTAGAGCCGTAGTACCTTGATATGCATATTATTGAGGTAGTGGAGGTCTCTCTATAGAAAGTTGTAGTCTCTCTCCTTCCTTTGTATGCATTCTGCATTGCAGCTTACGGTGGGTACTTAAAGATAAATAAATATGTTACAGCTGCTCCTGAAGGTGACGTGAAGCAGGCCAGAGGCTCAGGATGCCTCCATGGGGTTAGTGTGAGCCAGGAGGGCCAGGGCTCTGAGTTCTTTGCCTCCTTTTATTTTTTATTTTTTTAACATCTTTATTGGAGTATAATTGCTTTACAATGTTGTGTTAGTTTCTGCTGTGTAACAAAGTGAATCAGCTATACATATACATATATCCCCATATCTCTTCCATCCTGTGTCTCCCTCCCATGCTCCCTATCCCACCCATCTAGGTGGTCACAAACCACCGAGTTGATCTCCCTGTGCTATGTGGCTGCTTCCCACTAGCTATCTATTTTACATTTGGTAGTGTATATATGTCCATGCCAAGTTTTCATGCACAGGGTTTGAAGATCCAAGAGAGGCTCTTCAAATAAGACTGTGTGACTTTTCCATGTAATGAATTCTGCTCTCTTCCTAAAACAGTTCTTGACATGACTACTTCCAAGTTCTGTATAGTCACTTAAAAATAAATAAATAAATAAATAAAATGGGAAAATGGGAAGAGATTTTTAAGATGTGTTAGACTTTCTCCAATGCAGTGTTGACTTTACTTGTATAATTAGAAATTTTTAAAAAGCTGTGCTTCTTAGAGTTAATATTTTGACCAAGGCTACATGTGTGTTAAAAATATAGATAAGTAAACATGAGGCTTTCTTGTCTTTATCATTTCTTATCAGTAAGCTTGAGAGGGTCTAGGAGACTATTTTTTTTTTTCTCTTCCCATTTGTAACGTCAAGTTTGGGATTTAGGTTAACTTGAAAGCTATTAAAAGCCCTTACATAATTTTACTGCAATTCTGAACTGTCTGCAATGTTTCTGTTGGCAATTTTAGGTGAACGTTTATGGAACATATATCTGGCAGGCCACATCAGTTCATGTATTGAATCAGGTAGTAATATTGTATCTTTTAGCATCTTCTACACAGCAGGCATAGCATGATTGACTCTACAAAGAAACAAATGTTAATAATATACAATTTCATAATCCATTTAGGCAAACAAAACACGACATCTTTTAGGAAAAGATGACCGTGTTACATAACAGCAGTTCCAGTCTCCTCCAAGATTGTGTTTGTGCAATTAAACATTGGTATCTCTTCACTGATTCACTTAAAATGCTAGAGTTTGCCCCTGGAAATTCTTTGTATTTAATTAATTATAAACTACACATCTATTTTAACATGTAAGAATTGCATTCAAATATAAGGAGCATGCATATCTCAAGAAAACTGTCCTGCTTTTTTGCAATTTTAATCTCCTTTAATGATTAGGATAATCCATTTGGCCACAAATCTAACCTTTATGTTTGAGCTGCTTGAATCTATGGATCATTTACCTGTTTTTGTTCTGGGTCTGTTCCATCTACCACATACAGTACTTGCGGTCTTACAGTTTCCTTCCTTGTATACATTTTGTATACATCTAGTTAAAGAATTCAGTGTGAGCAAAGCATGTTGACCTTAAGCAACATTTTAGTTAAAATGCCTTTAAAAATCTTATCTCCTCTTTGGGGTGTGTTTGTATGTCTACATGGGTTTTTATGGATACATTTTAAAAGGAACTCTTTTCTTCAAATAAAAATTTTAAAAAGACAGTGTTACTGCACCTCCATTAGCAGGGCACAATTGTTTAGAGCCCAAACAAAAAACTAGAGAAACCATTACCAGTATTTAAAATCAGGAATTTAATGTCGAAAATGAGTTATCAGGTGATGGAAGAAGCTGAGAGGCTACCTAGAGCACCGTGAGGCTCTCCAAAGCTTGCAAAGCCAATGCCCCCACCACTTGCAGGCTGAAGGACAAACGAGTAGCAGGTATGATCGTAACCCACGGTCTTGAGTTTCTGAATGAAGACTGAAGCTAGTGGGTTTTTCTGGAAGGAGCTGGAACCTTGAAGGTGTTGGTAGCCACCACCAAGGACAGAAAAGGGGTACCTTGGAGTCTCCCTTCGGCCCTCTACTCTGTTGATGGTTACTGAAGCTTGGAAATGTAGGATCCAGAGTAGAACTGAGACGAACAAGGGCACGTGTGACAGATCAGGGACAGAGGGCAATTCAAGTTGTTTTCAGAAGCAGGGATGGACTTGCACTGAACTGCCCAGGCTATTTCTCTTGTCAGTCCCTTGCTCTCACCGTTCTCATCCTGTGGGACAGCCAAAGGAAGCCATGCAGTGGTGATGTCAGAGCTCCTACGGGGCTTAAATCAATGACAACTGTCTCATTGACCCAATGATGCATCCTGTCGAACAAACCGAGTCACATGGAAAGTGATCTATTTTCCATAGCTTATTTTTGGCAAAAGCATTACATTGCCACTTCACTTTAGCAATAGCCACAGGGGATAATTTTAGACTAGAGGGTAGTATAAACGATCTCCATAAGGAAGAAATTTATTTATTTATTCTCTTCGTAGTGGTTCTTTTATTCATAATTTTACTTACATGTGACACATGAAGCTATTGAGCTAATTAAAGTGAAAATAGAGACGAGTTAAATGATGCTGAGAGTTAGGAACTTAAAATTTGGAGATCAAAGAAAAAAGTCAGTGAACCACGGCAGCTGCACTGCTATACAAGAGTAATTATATAAACCGCAAAGAAACCAAAATTGTTACCACATCGACGATATTAACAACAGGGGCATGGGATAACCCTGCTGAAGTCTGATTATCAGGAAAAGATTTGGTATAGACATCAATTATATACAAGGTGCCTTGGCTTCAAATATTTTCTGCTTGATTTCTTACTACTCCCTCAAATATATCCCAATATCAATCCACAAATAATTAAAAAACATTTTTCCAGAATTTTGAAGATATAATTGACTTAGAACATTATATAGGTTTAAGGTGTACAATGTAATGATTTGATACATGTAGATACTGTGAAATGATTACCACAATAAATTTAGTTACTATCCATCACCTCACATACTTAGAAGTGACAAAATCTTCATGGAAAAATGAAGCCACTGGAGAATGACCAAAAGTGGAATTCGTGCCTTGACATAAGGGAACTTATGCATTTGCCCTTCTTTTCCACCCAACTTTGTGTAGTATAGGGCAGCAACAACTCAAGCAGAGAGCTGCAGAATTTGGGGGTTGAGTTGTCAAGGGACAGAATCTGGAGCTACCTGAAAGGCCGAGAATTTCTCCCTAGTAAGGGAAGAGCTATGGAGGAAGGAGCACCACAGTATAAATATAAACTTTCCTCAAACCCTTGGTGACTGTGTAAGTGTAAGGGAAAATCCAAGTAGCTCAGTGGAAAGCAATAGCTTGGAAGTTTAAAAGGCTCAGTAGCTCACGGCAAGTTAAATGGCCTGATAAATACCTTATGTTTTCCACTGAAAGCCCATGCTTTCAGACTAAAAACTGTATCACAGGGATTTGCCCTGTGGGATTTTCCCTGAGATACTGACCATCCAAAATTAGTCCTGCTCTAAGAATATGTAAAAGCAAGCCTTCACAAGTTCAAGGTGAGCAGCCAATAGTGTAAATACCTGCTAGGAAAAAAATCAATGGTTCTTAGAGAACAATATCCAGCTTCTCACCAATGTATCATCTACAATGTCTAGAAAATAACAAACATCACTAAATATGCAAAATAAAATTATGACACTACATCAAGAGGAAAAGCAATCAACAGAAACGGACCAACAGACCCAGAGATGGATGAAATGCCAGAATTATCAGAAAACAAGTTGAAAACTGCTTTTATCAATGTTTTCAAGGACTGAAAGGAAAAAATGGTTATACTGAATGAACATGTCGAGAATCTTAGCAGAGAAATGCAGATTATAAAACAGAATATAATGTAAATTCTAGAATTGAAAATTAAAATATCTGAAGTAAAAATATCACACGATAGGATAAACAGTAGATTAGAGATGGCAAAAGAAATAGTTGATTGAACTTGAAGACAGATCAATAGAAATTATCCCATTTGAAGAACAAAGAAAAAAGATTAAAAACAAGGAACAGATATTCAGATGTGGGATAATATTAGGCTGTCAAATGTACGTATACTGGAATCCCCAGCTAACAAGAAAAAAGAAAATGGGAAAGAATCTATACTAAAAATATGTCTGAAATTTCCCAAATTTAGTGAAAAACATAAATTTCAGGTTTAAAATCTCAGAGAATCCCGAGTAGGATTAATACATAGAAAATCATAAGTGTACATATCATAATCTGACTGATAATATAAAACAATGAGAGCATCTTGAATGCAACCAGAAGCGTGTGTGTGTGTAGTGAAATATTATATACAGGGAAACAATGATTCAAAGATGACTGACTTCTCATCAAAAACAGTGAAGGCCAGAAGATAATGGAACAAAATCTTTAAGGTGCTGAAAGAAAATTCTCTCAGAATTCTATCTCCGGAAAGAATATATTTCAAAAAGAAAGGCAAAACGAACACTTTTCAAATAAATAAAAGTTAATAATTTACCACCAGCAGACTTGTACTACAAGAAATGCTGAAGGATCTTCTTCAGGTTAAGGGAAAATAATGATTGGGGAACTCAGATCTTCAAGAAGGATTGGAAAGCAGAAGGAACGATAAATAAGCAGATACATGTAAAAGAATATTTTTTTTTCTCTTAACTTTTTAAAAAGACCATTGCCTTTTAATGCAAATATTATATATAAGGTTGTATTGTAGGGTTTCTAATAATGTATGTAAATTTGAAATATGTTAACAATAGCACAGAAGATGGGGTAGATAGGATCATGCTGTTATTAGGCTCTAGCATTTTAGATCGAGTGGAAAAATATTAACTCTAAATAGATGGTAATAAATTAAAGATGCTTATGATAATTATATATAAATTACTTCTAAAAAATCAGCAAAGAGGTGTAGCTAAAAGCCAAAACAAATTAAAACGGAATCTAACTAGTATTAACTAACCCAAAATAGGGAAAGAGATCATGCTTTTTATTCTATATAAAACTTTAATAAAACATAAGAAAAAAATACAAATAAAATGAAAAACAATAGATCTGGTGGATCAGAATATTGGGAGTGGGATTCAGGAATTTATATTTGATAACAACCCCTGCCCATGCCCCCCTGCCCCCGCTAATTATGTTGCTCATCCATGTTCGAAACTACTGGTGTAGATAGATAGACCTTACCACCTTACCCGTGGTTATGAAAGCACAAAGCCTCTCACAAGGCTATTTGCTCCTTCCTACAGACACATCACTCAATTGTAAGAGCATCAGGAACTTCAGACTTGTCAGCTGGAAGAAGCTGGCTATGGCCTAATGGTCTGCAAAAACTATGTTATCAAAATGACAGCAGTTATGAAAGCCTTGGAGAGTTTAACAGCTTGCTATTTCCTCTTTTATTCTTACATACCTCTTGCTAACTTTTATCTTCCCTCAATCTGTCTTCCTTTTATAGGCATTTGATGGAGACAGAATTATCATAATCTGACACTTCCATTTTTACAGGAAAGGGAGACCTGCGGGGGTATATCAATATTCTCTATCGACTCACACATTTGTGGCCTGAGCAAGTTTGGCCTTGAGGTTTTAAGGACACAAGTCTGTGGCACTTTCTGTATTTATATAAAGTCAAAGCTGTGTGGAAGATGACAATCTGTCAGAAATGCTGGTCCAGTGGGGTCAGCAGTGTGTAATAAGGCAAATCACGAGGGATTGAATATATACCGGTTTCTTGTGCCTTGAGATGTCACTTTCCATCACATTGAGGCAAAAAAGGAAACTCTTCAGAAAATTTGCTGATTTAAAATCAGGAAAATAATTTATAGTGGTAATGTGCTAAGTGTGAAGATTGCATGTACAAATCTCAACGTGGATTTTTTTTAAAGTGGAATTTTTGGATCATAAATGCTTATTTAATGTAATACAAAGAAAATTTTATAATCATTTTGGAAATACTGATTTTTTTTTCCCAGTAGCCTTCTAGGATGGCAGATAAGTTACCATATGTCCAGGTATATAATCTCATAGGAAACCTCTAGGTTCTTAATTTAATATCCTGATTTAGGGTTATATCTACTTAATTTAATTTTTCTACATCTGACTCTCTGAGTTGGGATTTTGTCCCACCGCTCAATATTTATTGAGTAGCTAATGTGTTTCAGACTCTGTTCTAGGCAGTTGGGATACTGTCTCCTACCTCACATCTCTCAGTCCAATCAGGGATGCCCACAGTTAGAGACTGTTATGAGATACTGTGTTAAGTACCGTGATAGGGAACTACAAGCACATAGGAAAGTGTACGTAATTCAGACTTGGGATGTCAGAGAAAGAAAAAAGAATGAATTTACAGCAGTTACTGTTGGAATAAGAGGCCCTCATGACGGTCATTTCTATAAATACTATTTTTCCCTTCCATCCCACTTTCATTTCTCCCATGCCCCATCAACAGAGTGACTCCTGCAGACATGATTTCATTCGGGCTCCAGTGAAGTTGTCATCTTTAAGTTGACATCTTTAAGTTGATGTCATCTTTAAGTTGAGACTTAAAGAATGACTAAGATTAATGGGGCAAGAGGAGGCGTACAGAAGAATATTCCAGGAAGCGGAACCAGTATGTGCAAAACCCTAGAGGTAGAGAGAGCATAGAAAATTTAGTAACCCCCCCAAAACTCAGGCTATCTGAAATAAGAGGTTAGGTAAAGCAAGAAGGTTAATTAGTGAGAGAGAGAGAGAGAGAGAGAGAGAGAGAGAGAGAGGCTTGTGAGGAAAGTAGATGCCAGATCATGGGAAATGTTTAAGTGATATTAGGAACTTGTTGTAATGACCAGAGTGATTACAGTGTTTTAAGGGCAGAATGGCATGGTCAGACTTGTATTGTAGAAAGATCACTCTGGCTGCAGTACAGAGAATGGACTGGAAGTAAATTTGGAAGGACCGGGGTCAGGAAGGTCAGTGTGGATATTGTTAGGTAATACACATGAGAGGTAATGGTGACTTGAACTAGGGTGATGACAAGGGGATAGAAGAGCACAGATTCCTGAAAATTTAAGTGGCAGAATTGCAGGACTTGCAATATAAGAGAAGGGTCATTGGAATCTAAACTGAGTTATAAACGATGTGGATATCAATAGGAGTTCGTAGAAGTGGTTTCAATAGAACTGAAATCACTATGAAGTAAAACAATGTTAAGGGAAGTAACACAGTGAGAGAGCTGGAAGAGAAACAGTTTGTACACAGGGTAGGACTTTGAGGTTAAGATTTCAGAGGTGGAGTATTGTCAGGTGATGATAAAGCCCAGGATGTGGCATTTGGGAGCGTGTGACTGAAGTTGAGGGATGTGAAGATCACTGGAGAGGCAGTAGGCATGGCACTGGATGAGATTCCCACACTAAAAAAAAAATTCTTTTTAAATGAAAATTGAGGCTGTGATGAAAATCATGAAACAGGCATAAATGCTTCAGTGAATGAGAGGGAGGTACCAGGAAGTTAGGAGGTGACAGAGGGAAGGAGTAGAGGCTAGCAGAGACCAGATGACATCATGGTAAGTGAGCCAGCCTGTATTTCTCAGGAGAAACAAGCAGAGAAAAATTTCCTTCAGTAACATTCTTCCCTTGCGTGCCAGATCTCGTGGACGAAAGTTGATGAGCGCAGTAGCTGCTCTTATTTCCTAGTTACGTCTTGACACTTCAACCCCAACTAGCCTCTGCTCTCTCACAACTGTCTCATCCCTTCAAGTCCCAGTTCTCCTGGTGTCCTACTCTAATGGCTTCCCCTTTTCTAACATTTACAGCTCCTTGGAAATGTGTGCAAGCATGTGTCGTGTGTGTGTGTGTGTGTGTGTGTGTGTGTGTGTGTGTTAAGGGGAGGTGATGGTCATTCTACCTGTACAGTTTTTGTGTTTAGTTTTTGGCTCATAGAAATGATGATCCTCTGGGTCCAGAAGAGAAAAGAAATGAGTCATTGTCTGAGAGGTCAGCTAAGTGTACAAAATCAGTATTATAGACATAGAGATATAGATATAGATAAACAGATAAGCTCTAAAGGTTGAGCGTGTGAGAAGTTAAGAGAGTCATGAAGAGCAGTAGTGAGAGGAGAGATGGTCATTCTCTACTTTGTTCTAGATCAGTTGCTGTATTTGAGATTCTGGATTCTCAGGACTTCACTGGAGCCAGAATGAAATCATGTCTGCAGGAGTCACTCTTTCTGTTGATGGGGCATGGGAGAAATGAAAGTGGGATGGAAGGGAAAAATAGTATTTATAGAAATGACCGTCATGAGGGCCTCTTATTCCAACAGTAACTGCTGTAAATTCATTCTTTTTTCTTTCTCTGACATCCCAAGTCTGAATTACGTACACTTTCCTATGTGCTTGGGATGGAAGGGAAAAATAGTATTTATAGAAACGATCGTCATGAGGGCCTCTTATTCCAACAGTAACTGCTGTAAAATGGGGAAAGCAGAGCTTTTTACATGTGTCCAGACTGTGAGATCACTGAGAGCAAAAAGTGTGCCTTATTGTCTTTTCTTTGCCTTTAGGGGTTTCTGCAATTTTATTTTAATGTTTTGAGGTGTGAATTTACTTAGCATTTTCTGCTTGGGATTCATTGAGTTTTGAATCCAAATATTAATGTCCTTTAACAGTTCTGTAAAATCTTTAGCCATCATCTCTTCAAATATCTCTGATATCCTTTTTTGGAAATTGAATGGCTGCATATTCCTTTTCGTCTTACCCTCTGCCTACTCTTGCCTTCACTTTCTGGATAATTTCTTTTCCCTGCAGACTTGATCATTCTCTCTTCAGCTATGCAAATCTGCCATATAATCTTTTAACTGGGTTTCCTAACTTTAATGTTTGTGTTTTCAGTTTCTTAAAGTTCTATTTTTTCAAAAATAAATTCAGGACTCCTTTCAATTAAAATTTCCACTCAAACTTTCTTCAGACAATCAAAGTGGTGATGATTGGGACTAAAGCTCAGGTGAAAGCTTACTCATGATTATAAATCCTCAGAGGAGGCATCAGGTTCTAGACAGACAAACTTCTTTGTTATTCTCTTCTAAAGAGAGGATTTAGTCCTCATCCACCTTTACTCTGAGGGTTTCGTGTCCTGGGGTCCAAGCCGTTTTCAGACTTTAGCCTTTACCTCCTGCCTGCTTATACCCCCGTCCTGCCATGGTGTTGTCAGAAACCACTGATAACAAAGCTAATTTTGTCACTTACCTCCCACAGTTCTTGCTTTCACTTCAGATTTGGACTCTCTGTTCCTCAATTTTGGGCCAGATCTGCTAGGTTTTTTAAAAGATTTTTGTTTGTTTGTTTTTGCGGTACGAGGGCCTCTCACTGTTGTGGCCTCTCCCGTTGCAGAGCACAGGCTCCGGACGCGCAGGCTCAGCGGCCATGGCTCACGGGCCCAGCTGCTCCGCGGCATGTGGGATCCTCCCGGACCGGGGCACGAACCCGTGTCCCCCTGCATCTGCAGGCGGACTCTCAACCACTGCGCCACCAGGGAAGCCCTAAAAGATTTTTTGATGTTATGTCTCGTATTTCTGTTGTTTCAGTAGGAGGACCATTCAGGGTACCTGACTTGAAAGCCTTTGAGCTCACCGTTGAGCAGCAGGAAGTCAACTTCTGAGAGACAAAAAAATACAAGGACCTCCTCAGAGCCGGATGGTAAATGCTACTGGGAGTGATATGAGCGGGGTGTGGCATAGCTACCGAATTCACTCAGGATAAGGCAGGAATCTAGTCTTTGATGAGTGGAGGTATGATCAGGGACTAAGACAAGGGTGGTAAGAAGAGGCTGGCCTCACAGCCTTGTAATTCAACTCTACTCCAATATAAAATTAAAAAAAAAAAAAGAAAAAGAAAAGGCTGACTTGTGTCAAGGACACATGAAATGTGCCTCGAAGAAAGAGTGCATTTTATATTATCATGGAGAAAAAATTACCTCTCATCAACGAGTGATTGAGAGATCTGATCTAGACAGAGATCTAAATTGAGTGCATTTTATATGATTCAGTAAAATATCCTTCTTTTATTAGCACGAACCCGTGTCCCCCTGCATCTGCAGGCGGACTCTCAACCACTGCGCCACCAGGGAAGCCCTAAAAGATTTTTTGATGTTATGTCTCGTATTTCTGTTGTTTCAGTAGGAGGACCATTCAGGGTACCTGACTTGAAAGCCTTTGAGCTCACCGTTGAGCAGCAGGAAGTCAACTTCTGAGAGACAAAAAAATACAAGGACCTCCTCAGAGCCGGATGGTAAATGCTACTGGGAGTGATATGAGCGGGGTGTGGCATAGCTACCGAATTCACTCAGGATAAGGCAGGAATCTAGTCTTTGATGAGTGGAGGTATGATCAGGGACTAAGACAAGGGTGGTAAGAAGAGGCTGGCCTCACAGCCTTGTAATTCAACTCTACTCCAATATAAAATTAAAAAAAAAAAAAGAAAAAGAAAAGGCTGACTTGTGTCAAGGACACATGAAATGTGCCTCGAAGAAAGAGTGCATTTTATATTATCATGGAGAAAAAATTACCTCTCATCAACGAGTGATTGAGAGATCTGATCTAGACAGAGATCTAAATTGAGTGCATTTTATATGATTCAGTAAAATATCCTTCTTTTATTAAACAGGAGATAATATGCTAATCATAATTAATATGAAAGTAAATAATAAATTTGAATCTTATCTTTGAATTTAATGTTTGTTTATTCCTTGGAAAGGAAAAAGTGCTCTAAAAGCAGAAGAAACTAGAGTGAAAATTAAACTTAACATGGGACGTAAAGTAAAATGATAGTACTGCTTCATCTTTGTGGGAAAAAAGAGAGAGATAAAGGGAGTGGTTGTGGTTCTGAAGGAGAAAATGGGGAGTATGAACGATAAGGAAAGAAGATAGAAATGGTGAACAGACACTTGAAAAGTTGCTCAACACTGATCATCAGGGAAATGCAAATCAAAACCACAGTGATAGGGCTTCCCTGGTGGCGCAGTGGTTGAGAGTCCACCTGCCGATGCAGGGGACACGGGTTCGTGTCCCGGTCCGGGAAGATCCCACATGCTGCGGAGCGGCTGGGCCCGTGAGCCATGGCCGCTGAGCCTGCGCGTCCGGAGCCTGCGCTCCGCAACGGGAGAGGCCACACGGTGAGAGGCCCGCGTACAGGAAAAAAAAAAAAAAAAAAAACCCACAGTGATATATCATCTCATACTTATCAGAATGCCTATTAACAAAAAGACAACAAACAAGTGTTGGCGAGAATATGGAGAAAAGGGGCACTCCTGCACTGTCAGTGGGAATGTAAATTGGTGCAGCCCCTATGGAAAACAATACAGAGGCTCCTCAAAAAAATTAAAACTAGAACTGCCATACGATCCAGCAATTTCACCTTTTCACAAAAGATATATGCACCCCTTTGTTCACTGCAGCATTATTTACAAGAGCCAAGATATGGAAGCAACCTAAGTGTCCGTTGATAGATGAATGAACAAAGAAGATGTGGTGTGTGTGTATGTATGTATATATATATATATACATATATATGAATATATATATACATACACACACAATGGAATATTACTCAGCCATTAAAAATATGTGAGGTCTTGCCATTTGTGAAAACATAGATGGATCTAGAAGGTATTATACTAAGTGAAATAAATAGGACAGAGAAAGACAAGTACTGTATGATATCACTTATACGTGGAATCTAAAACACAAAACAAACAAACTAAAAGGAAAACAGACTCATGGATACAGAGAATTAAAGGGTGGTTGCCAGAGGAGAGGTGGCTGGGAAGGAGCAAAATAGGGGAAGGGGATTAGAGGTATAAACCTCCAGTTATAAAATAATTAAGCCATGGGGATGGAGTGTCCAGCAGAAGGAATATGGTCAATAATATTATAACTTTGTATAGGGGCAGATGGTTACTAGACTTATCGTGGTGATCATTCCATAATGTATGCAAATGTCAAATCACTGTGTAGTACACTTGAAACTAACATAATATTGTATGTCAACTGTATTTCAATAACATTTTAAAAAGATAGAAATGGCAGGTAATATCATGAGCAAAAAGAGAACAAAAGGATAAATGTCAGATAATACAAAAGGAAAGAAGACTAGGAGAAACACACAGTGAAGATGCTGGAAAAACTAGGAGACTGCCTGAAGAAAAAAACTGATAGACCAAAAAACATATAGAGGTGGAGGAACAGAAAATTTAAAAAGGAAAAGAATTCAGAGGAAAGATGAGAAATGGAAATCCTGAGGAAGGAAAGGAATTGTAATCAGTAAGTGTGTGTCCATGGCTTTTGGATGAGTTGTGACAATGTTTATGCATGTCTCCAAATAACATGATTCCCAGTCTTTGGGGGAACTTACTGATTATCCATCCACAGGGAATTTAAGTGTTTTTTTTCTTTGTAGCCGGGAACAAAATGGATAGGAAGTGAACAGTAACCTTCCCATGGGCAGTGAAACAAACTTTCAAAAATAATATTTGCTTAGAATTTTTTCTTTTTTATAGGATTTGAATTCCTTCTTAAAATTCTTTAAACTGATTTTTAAAAAAGAATCTTTTAAATAATATGTAATTTGAATAAATAAAGGAAAAAAATATTTTCCTACTCTTTCATAGACTCCTGCAAAAACAGGTATCGAGGACCCACTATGTTTGGATCCCTAAATAGGCAGGCCCCATAAGATTTTAGTCTGTGATACATAATTACATGTCAGACAAAAACATTCGATCCATTTATTTGAAAAGAAAACATTTACAATCTGATTCTCTCATTTGTACAATGTACTTAAAAGTATAGTCAGATATACTCTAAGTTTGCAAATATGCAAAAACATCATTACTTGGATGATTTCCCACAGACATTTGTTCGTTTTGAAGGGTTTAAAGTTTACTTCATTAAACATGTATGAGGGGCTTCCCTGGTGACGCAGTGGTTGAGAGTCTGCCTGCCGATGCAGGGGACGCGGGTTCGCGCCCCGGTCTGGGAGGATCCCACATGCCGCGGAGCGGCTGGGCCCGTGAGCCATGGCCGCTGAGCCT
>NC_041218.1:26905940-26919002 GCF_002837175.3 Physeter macrocephalus
AAAAAAAAAAAAAAAAAAAAAAAAAAAAAAGTATGAGGATGGTCCTCTCAAAAGGGACTTAGATTTACGATGGCAGCATTTCCACATGTCTAACTCCTGCTATGGACATTGCCATTAAAATGACCAATGGATTATTTAACCAAAAAGGGAGGAAAAGAAAGAAATAAACCCTTCATTAGTGCAGCTAAATATGGAATAGTGATAGCCACTCTTCAGAAACTGAGATTTCTACTCTGTGTAGGGCAAGTAGAAGAAGAATGAAGGGCAAACCTAGGGGGCCACGTTATACCAAAGCTTACCTGGGAATAAGTGGTGATCTCAAAGAAATATTTGATGCTCACCATCTGGGGAACCCGGGGTCTTCTTGGTGCTAAAGTCACAGTGCATATGATGCATCTGCCAGATGTACCGTGTCCTGGTTTATCGTGCACAGAAACTAGTGCCCTATCCTTATTAACATCCCATGGCCAATCATAACAGGGGAAATAACATCTTCAAAGAAAAAGTCTGCACCTCTTCACCTCCTCCAGTCTGTTGAATCTCTTAGCTGGTCAAGTAAATGTACAGCCTAGATTTACTCCTTTCCTCTTCCTCTGGACCCAAAAGATTGAGACAGAGCTATACGAACATCTGATAGACCCCATTTCAACAGACCTTCCTTTAAAAAGATGGAGTAAACAGAAACGAAAAAGGTCATCACCTGACTTATAAAAATACATTCCAATTCATAAAAAGAAAAGTACAAATATTTTCTTCTCAAAAAGAATGCAATGAGCAGTAGGAAATTTTAGAAAATGTTTTTTTTCCCATTTCTTTAAATAAATATGTACAATGGTTACAATTAGAAATAACACAGAGAATATTTCCAATATAGCAACCAAATGATATCTATTCAAGATCATATACAACATCTCTCTTATTAACTCCCTTTCTCCTTGTGCTTAAACATATGTCCGCATTTGGAATCAAAAGGTGTTGGTTCAAGTTTTAGCTCTTTAAATTCTATCAGCTAGGTGTTCTCCAAAATGTTGTTTAGTACCTCCACCTACAAAAATGAAGAAAAATATTTTAAGATATTTTGTTCTTGGAGCAGTTAATATGAAAATTAAATGGAGTGAAGATATTAAAAATGCCTATCTTGTGAGGAATTCTAAATACATTTTAGTTTCCCATCCTTTACTTTCTCTCTTTGTTCTTTCCAATCACCCCTTTCCAATTATTGGTTCATTTTTCTTCTTCACTTCAGAGTTACATTTCTTTAATATACATTTGACCTTTGACATTCTGCATTTTTAATACCCATTCCATTCTCTACTTCATACCTTGTTATCTCACTGAAGCCCTATCATTTAAGTTCATCTCTGCCCGGATCCACTTATTTTCTTTCTAGTTATCCTCTTTTGACTTTCTCTTGTCTTTCACATCAAAAGCTAGTATCTCTCCATCTTGAACCCTTTCTTGGCATTGTAGATGCTATCCTGGACCTTACCTCCAACTTTAGTTCCACACCAAATTCTTTAACCAGTATGAATGAATGGCAAAGATTGTGGGAGAAAACACAGTTGTTAGCACATTTTTCAGTCTGAAATGTACGATGTAGTGGTTAAGTGCATGGGGTCTGGAGCCAGGCCTTGCTTGAAAACACAGCTTCACTACTTCCTTGAAGTGTGAGCTTGGCCAAGTTATTTCATTCACTTGATCTCAGTTTGCTTAAATTTTCTTGAAATCCTGAGGTTTAAAGGAGATAATGAATGTAATGCAATGAGCACAGTGCCTAGTACATAATAGCAGCTAATATTTATGGAGCACTCATTGTTAATTCATATTAATTTGAGGATCTTCCACAAGTGATGAGAATTAAATAAAGAACAGATGAGTGACACTAGTGAACATTAATTACTTTTGTGTTTATCTTTTAATCTCATACTTTCCCAGAACAATTCCCTTCTTTTATTCAGAATCTTGTAATGTTCCTAATGAAAGTTGAACTTTCATGATAAAGATTCAGAAACAGTAGTACATTTTCAAATATTTATGAACTGAAAAAAATAATTCTGTCACAGAATGGTCACTTAAATATAGTCACTTTAATTCTGCAGACAAGTCCAAAACCTCTATTTACTGGAGTGAATCTTATAACAATGAATTGTGACGGAGGTGGCAGGTGAGGTTTTTGAATACTAGAGTGTTTTCTTACTTTCAGCATTTTGAGTATTTATACTGTATATTTCACTTGTTATCAATAAATGAAAAATTATCTGACACGTATTAATTAAACTCTCTTGATCTTCAGTATGTCTACAGGTAAGCAGATCTTTCTGTGGTTTGTGTCATTTTCACTACAAGATTAAGGCTTTAAATTTTAATATTTGGCACTAGTACATCTGTCAGAATTCATTTTAACTCATCCATAAACATGTCATTTGCATGTTGATTAACTGTCACAATCTCCTCTGTAACAGTCTCAGATTGGAATTGCACATAAGTCACAAGTGAACAGATTTCTATTAATTCCAAAACTTCATATGAAATAATTGTTGTTTTTCTGAAGAAAATCTGTAGCCAGTGTGCAAATTATACATTTTGTTTATATAGTTGATGTTTTAATTATGCATTTGTTTATACATAAAACTTGGGTTTCCAAATCAAGTACTATAAATATAAAAAAGATCTAGCCAAACTAAAACGCAAACCTCATGCGATCAAATTCAACAGTTTGGCAGCGGGACGTGGTAAATGGATCCACCCTGGCAATCCGACGCAGTGCATTTCCTACCGTAAGGCAGGAGAGGGCGCTCTTCCCCACAGTATTTTGGTTTAATCCTCCAGGAGCAAATCAGGTGTGAGAAGCCAGCCCAGTCAGAGGAAACACCGCACAAGTTCAAGCAGCATCTCGGCAGAGTCCTACTGGAGACCTTGAGAAACTAAATTAGACCTGTCACAGCTCCGGGCGGCAGGACCTTTCTCAGTTCTGTTGAGGTTCTCAGAGATTCCAAATGGCTTTGGAGGAATACTGAAGTTACAGTGTCCACTCAGAACTAAAAAAAAGGAGGGTTTCAACCCAGTAAGTGCATCCAAGTGCATTCCCAGCCAGCAATCTTAAGTGTTCTGGAGGCAAACTATACTAACTCGATGAATGTTTTCTGACTAGATTTCCCTAGGTAATTAGGGCAGCATTTACTCCTGAGTAGGGTTCTAGAAGGTGGAGGAATTCACAACTCTGAAAATGCAGTAGACATTGAATTCTGGATCCCTTCCTTCACATGTCCTTGAACAGTTTGAAATACAACATAAAAGTTCATGATCTCTGGAGGGCTGAAGCTTTGAACTATCTCTGCCCTTTAAAGAATGGTTCTGGCTCTATGTTTTGGGAACTCAACAGCTAGAATCCTCCCGCATTATTTTTATCCTCCTTTAAATTGCACTATGATTGTCAAGAGCCTCATTTCTTAAAGTAGTATTGATAGCATGGAAACATTTATTTATTTTAGTTAACAATGAGAGGGAGATTCGCATACTCCCAGCCTTAAGAGTGAGTGACTATACCAATAACTTTTAGGTCTTTTTTTTTTTTTGCGGTACGCGGGCCTCTCACTGTCGTGGCCTCTCCCGTTGCGGAGCACAGGCTCCGGACGCGCAGGCTCAGCGGCCATGGCTCACGGGCCCAGCCGCTCCGCGGCACGTGGGATCTTCCCGGACCGGGGCACGAACCCGCGTCCCTT
This sequence comes from Physeter macrocephalus, assembly GCF_002837175.3. NCBI lineage: Eukaryota > Metazoa > Chordata > Mammalia > Artiodactyla > Physeteridae > Physeter > Physeter macrocephalus. Next base: position 26,909,663 of record NC_041218.1, read on the forward strand.
GCATCGGCAGGCGGACTCTCAACCACTGCGCCACCAGGGAAGCCCCTAGGTCTATTTTTAGCTGAACCTTTAATCCTGTCCTCTGAATTAGTTTTATGTAGCTCTACATTATAGAGGCTTTGAGATGCTCATCCTTTGACCTCAGTCACTGTTATTAATGCCCAAAGAGCACTATGTTCTTGATTTTAGCAAATCAGTGGTCATTTCTTAGTTTCAGCAATAGGCTGAAAATAAAAACAGGGTTGACATTTAATTGTGATAGGATGAGGTAAATAGTTCGCATTAAATTTGTTCTCAGAAATAAATGGAAAACAATCATCTATAAACATATGTTATCATGTTGAAATGATAAATCTTTCAATAGGTTTCTAACATGCAGAAAATAATTGAAGGGTTATGTATGTTTTCAAAGAAAAGTAAGTAAAATGGAATGAAAAGGCATTTATTGGCAAATTGACCTCTAGCTATTCTTCAACTAAAATCTTTAGCTAGGGAGGCAGTTTGTGCCCTAGAGGAAAAAGCAGGAAAGTGAGGAACCCTGGGTCCTGGGTTTACCATTAATTAGCTGTATCCCTGTGATGTTTATTTCCAGCTCTTAGTCTCAGGCTACAGAGTTGTCAAATGTGCTGGATGGGGCATTGCAGATGGAAAAGTCATCTGAGGAGTTAAAATTATTCACACTTATATGGTATTTATTAGAACAAATAAAAACATATATATATGTATCTATGTTTATATAGCTATAAAGAAACTAATGCCTATATGATAGATTTAGATAGATATAGATACACACACGTGGCCAGTAAGGCAATATGGTGAAACAGGAAGTAAAGGGCAAGAAAGGAAGGAGAAAAACAATTTGTGGGTAATATTGCTCTTCTATTTTTTCCTGGCAGAGTTGCTTCCAAGTTTCTTGAGTTAAAAGGAGAAAAAATTATGTAAGAATTATTTTCGTCCCATGGAAATACGTTTTGTTTCATTTCCAAATTGAATGAATTACTTTGACTTAATTACTTAAGTCAAAATATCAAGGGTATTTTTTTTCCAGAAACTAATACATAAATTTTACAAAGCACTTTTGCCCCAACATCTTTTCAAGTTTAAAAGGCTGAAGCTTTGCCTGCAGTCCTACACTTTTGCACAGCTCCTAACAACTGACCCATTTATTTCCTGGGTCCAAGGGTATGTCTTACGGCCCCTCCCCTTCCCTTCTTCCTCCCCCTCCTCCCCCTCCTCCCCGTGTCCCCCTCATCCTTACCCTCTCTTTCCCTGGCTCACTCCCCCGCCCCGCCCATCTCTCCGTAGGCCCACACTGTTCTTTCCTGGAAGTCCCCTGATCCATTCGTCTCCTTTACCATCTTTCTTGATCTGTTTCTTAGTTTGTCTCTCTACCTTTTCTATTTTTTTTCCTCTCCCTTTCCCTTTGTCTATCTCCTTTCTTGTTTCTTCACTGAGGACAATGTAAAATGGACCTATAGTTTAAAAATAAATGAATAAAATTGTGTGTCCTGTTCTAATTTCAAAATAGGGTAAATTGTTTCCATGTTTCTTTTAAAACAGCAATCAAACCACAGTAATTAAAAGAAGGCTCAGTGCAACGTGTGGGTGTGCACATGCACGTGTGTTGTTAACCGGATATCTGTTCGGGAGAGCAGTGCAGTCCTCCCCTTAAGACAACAATGCAGTGTCTCTGTTTGCTCTTCAGGATCTACACTCCACCCTCCTCTCCGCTGGTCACACCCCCCTGAGGCTAATCTGCCTGAATGAAGTCAACAGAGATCCTGTTCCCTCAAGTCAGGTTTAGCAAATGGGAATTCTGGGAGGATGCAGGAAGAAGGTCACTGCTCTGTGCCCCTTGACCCACTCTTTCTTTCTGAGTTTTGGTAACTTTACTTCCCACCATCTCTTTAGCTTGGGTTTCTGCCCTGTCCTTTCACTTCCCCTTTTAATTAGACTTTTGATAAATAAACTACCTCCTCAAATTATCCTAGTTCAAGTGTTTCATAGGTAGCCTGTTGGAAACCTGGTAGACAAAGCAACCTTCACTCATGTATTCATTCATTTAGCAAATATTTTTTCAGTGCCCACTAAGTGTCAGGCTTGGCACTGAGCTTCAGGGATATAAGTAGTTGACAAAAAACAGTCACAGCCTCTGACCTCATGGAGATGAAAATTTAGTTTGGACATGTTTTTCCAGCATTGTGGGTGGCCGACATTGATTGAACTTATCTTTTTTTTCATTCCATACTCGATAAAATCTAGCTCAAACTCAATGTAAATGTCACATTCCAAGCATTGTAAGCAGTTGCTTTATCTCCTTAGAATACTTTCTAATAGATGTTCTGCTGGAGTACATGTGGGAGCAGCAGGTTCAGGTATTTCCAGATAGGAGCATACTAATTAGCTACTAGCATGGTCTACCAGTTGGAGTTGAAGTCTGCAGCAAAATTCCCTCTTGCCTGGGGGAGGTCAGTCTTTGCTTCTATTCAGGCCTTCAACTGATTGGATGAGGCCCACCCAGTGTACGGAGGACAGTCTGCTTTACTCAAAGTTCACCAATTTACATGGAAATCTCATCCAAAATCACCCTCACAGAAACATCACATTTAATATATCCCCCAGATGGCAAATGACATCTTTACACCTTAATTAAATAATGAAATATTTCAGATCAAATACATTTTGAAAATTTAAGAATTTAAGTACATATTACATGACTATGACGTGCATGGCTCTTTGCTTGATACTGGCCTCACACAGATGAATGACATAGATTTCCCATATTCATAGAACTTAGTTTGATGGTAAAATAAACATATTCATGAGATCATATGGTTTCGATGTGCAACATGAAAAGAAACAATTGAAATTTTCTCCACTCAGCGTCACAGGTACCCATTTATGAAACTGATTTCTTCTTTCATTCACAACGCTTCTCCTATAACTGTTCTGTCAGCTTCCCTGACCTTTTTTAAGAGATATATCCTCAAAGACCTCAGCTGTGTTATCAGGACGTCAACACTGTCGCTCGTTAATTTGGATGAATTACTGTAATGCTCAGAGCCTCTGTGTCTTCATTTCTAAAGTGAGTGTGAACATTTCTATGTTGTCACAATGGAATGGTAATGTGATTGACAGAGAGACATAAGGTTTTAGTGGCAAATGGCAAGGAAATGTACAGCAACGGGGAAAACAGAGAATAGTTACGTAAAGCAAGGGTTTACACAGTGAGGTTTCAGAGACCAGGATGGCTTCTCATGTTGCCCCACATTCCAATGAGATTATGCAGCTTCGGATGATGCTGCCTGAATGGAGTGAGGATCCTGCTAGCTGGGAGAAACTTGCTTTGCCATTTTCAAGAGTTTTTTAATACCCTATTACTGGTATCAGTCAGGCTGTCCTGGAGACTCTGGCTATATGCCTGCCTCCTGACTAGGTGCAAATAACTAGCACAAAACAAAATTAGCACCTTCCTGAGTGTTTACATGGAGGTGGGATGAAGCGAGGTTCTATTACCCATGATCAGGCTTCAGCAGGCCTGGGCTTCAAGCTCTAGGAGGGTCCCTACTGCAAACAACTAGCTCACAGAGATTCGATATGGAAACGTTTAAAGCACCCGGCCCATGATGGGCACCCAATCAATTAAAAACTAGAATTCCGTGACACGAATAATATTGGTCATATTACTATATTACTAAAACGGCAAGAAAAGATAATTTTCTATGAACTGGGTTCTCTTTGTTGCTAAAGTCACTCCTAACAGCAAGTTATTATTGTTATTTTTATTATTATTTGTTATTCTGTATATTATTATTTTATATATTATACTTAGAGTATATTCGGATTTTTCATATTCCCAACCTGGTACATTTTACTATATCCCAAGTTTCCTAAAAAAGCAATACTTCATCTTTGAATGTAACTAATACTGGTGGTTACATAATATTTTATTCATTATTTTTCGCAGGAACAACAGTGTGTATGCTTAAAAATGATTATTCAAATATTTAATTGGTTTTAGTCAAAATGAGCTTTCTCTTGATTTTCTTCATGTTAAGAATAGCAAACTATACTATTTTTGAATGCAAATCATATGTTTTAAAAAGCCATTCAGTTGCCTTACATTACAAATGAAAACATGCAAAACTTGTGACTGCGTTTTTATATATACGGTTTTAATACTTTTCTAAAAATAAATTTATTTTATTTTTTGGCTGCATGGGGTCTTGGTTACTGTGCGCGGGCTCTCTCTAGTTGTGGTGAGCGGGGGCCACTCTTCTTTGCAGTGCACGGGCTTCTCATTGCTCTTGTTGCAGAGCACAGGCTCCAGGTGAACAGGCTTCAGTTGTTGCGGCTTGCGGGTGCCAGAGTGCAGTCCCAGTAGTTGTGGCACATGGGCCCAGCAGCTCTGAGGCATGTGGGATCCTCCCAGACCAGGGCTCGAAACGGTGTCCCCTGCATTGGCAGGTGGACTCCCAACCACTGCGCCACCAGGGAATCCCAATACTTTCTTTATATAAGATGCCATATTTATGTTTTCCACAATCTAGATATAAAACCACTTTATATTCAACTCCAATTACTCTTACAATATGAAGAAACTGTTAATAAGGACTGCTGTCTGTCAGTAAAATTAAGAAATGTTTAAAGTGTAGAGTATGAATGCAAACTTCATCACGCCACGCCACTCAAATAGCATGACACCTCACGCAAACACACACCATCATGTACACACACACACCTGAAATACTCCGTTGACTTTATATATGTCTCGGGATAGAGTCAAAACCCTTTACCATGCCTATGAGGTCTTTCATGATCTGGCTCCATCACTGCTCTTAGTCCCACTGCATTCTGCAAGTCCTTGGCACTCTCTGCTTTAGCCACAGTGACCTCCTTTCAGTCTCTCAACTGATCATACCCTCTCCTGCCACCATACCTTTAAGACATGGATGTTCTTCTACCTGGTGCATCCTCCCTTCCCCTGTTGAGCAGTTAACTTCTAGGAATTCTTCAGAACCTCGTTATAGAAGTTCTCTTTGACCTTCAGGATTTCAGAGAGTCTAAGCATCACATAGCTCACCATCAAATTTGTCTCCACTGCAATTTCACATTTGCTTGTGCAAACACTTTCTGTGCCAGCTTCCCCATCCCCATTAGACCGTGGGGTTTGTAGGGGAGAGTCCTTGTCAGTTTCTACTCACCATTACATTCCCCCAGAGCCCAGCACTGTGCTTTGGAGAAGCTTGATAAATATTTTTGTAGAAAGGGTGAAAGGGGAATATGAGCCGTGTGTGAAAGCATGTAATGTTGGCCAAATTTCCAGCTCATATATTAGTGCAATTGAACGTCAGAAGACATAATAGATGGTTTAATTTATCTGTTTGGAGTACTGAAATGTAAAGATTTCAGTGAATGAAGTGTGATTTGTTCCTGCCCCTGCTTTTGATTCCTTAGGGAATCATTTGCCGAGTGCCTTTGATGAAAATATTTGCAGTTTGCTTAATTTTTGTTTGTATTCTTGTTGTCCTCGGGGAGCGGAATGCCTGTCTGACTCCCCCTGACAGATCAGCTATGGCAGGTCTGCTGTTATAGAAAATTCTCCACCCCAAAGGCTGTAGATCTCCTGCAGGGAAGACTGAGCAAATGCTGTCATTAGCAGCCATGCAGTGCTGAAGACATGCAGTGAGAAAATATGTCAGGCATTGTTTCAATGCACAGGTTTTTGCAGAAAACCATGAAGAATTTTCAGGATATTGATTACAGATTAAAACAACAATAACCTTTAACTTAAATCCTGAGAGTTCCCCTTGTCATTTTTATTTTCTTATTTTTCTTGCCGATTTAAAAAAATTAATGCATTTGCCCCCATATTTTTCAGGGAAAGATGCTTGCATCAGAGAATTTTTTAGCTCTACTCTTTCACTTCACTTTTTACCTAGTCTATTTCATATTTCTTGCTTTAAATTCATCAAAAGAAACCTTCCCTAAAGCTAGGACAATAGGCATATGGAGCTTCCTGAGATAAGATCTCTTTTTTCTTTTTTTAATTAAATGTACGTGCAAGCACACTGCACTGTTTTGCGCATAACCATCAGTGAATATTTGTTGAATTCGTAAGCACTTAAAATAGTTACATAATCTGTACACTTCTCCTCTAATAAATCAGTCTGAGAAACAGTAACATTTCATTTAATTTGGTCAAGACAAAAATGCCTTTTACTATCCACAACTATCAACTAGAGTGATAATCCTTTGCTCTGTATGGGGCAACAAAGTTGGGTGAATGGACTGATTTGACCAGAATGAATTTCCTTGAAAATAACAGTAATGAGAATACTAGTCAAGATTAAAAGCAGATTGTTGAGGGGTACTTCTGAGATAATTGTCTTCAAGAACTTTTCTTTCAGGTTGTTATACTTCAGGGTGTATCTATGCTTCGTTGATAATTAAAGAAGGACTTGAAAGGAATGAAAACATTAGAGGTTCAAGTGTAAGACATAGTAAGAAAGGAGCCACAGAATGATTACTGAATACACTGGCATCTAAATAAATAGTTGTAATAGAAATTCTCTCATCTGATGAGTAGAACCTGTTGTTGTTTACATCACTGAAAAGCAGTGAATGTGAGGAAGCATTAAAAAGTGATTAATACATACCTTAAATCTTGTATTTTAATCTAAAACATACACATTTATCGTTTAGTCACCAATCTTTTGAGATGAGGGCAAGAATTTGAGTGGTGTCTTCTGATTGAAGGTCCTCATCACTTTTACACAAACCACACCCATAATGCATCATTCACATTTCCAGTTTGAGTTTCATCATAGTAGAAAAAGAAGTTAACGCTTGTAAAGCAATCTAAAAGTGTAAGCATTTTAAGTTTTTATCATAATATTTTACAGTTGTCTCACTCGCACTTAATTTAACAGCATTTTAATCAATTCTTTATAAAATATTCCAAGAAACATCTTTATTTCATAGAAACATCTCATCAATTTTTATATAATGTTAATTTATGTAATTACAGGGACGAGAACAACTGGCTTTCACAAGGAAAGAAACAAGCACAACTGATTTTGACTTTGGTAAGCAACATAGGTCAAGGAGCAAGGAAGGCAGAAGAGCCCATGTTACCTAGAGGATAGTCTATCAGAGATTGGACAGGTCATCTGCAGCCTGTGTTTTACAGGTGGAATGAAGAGCATTAGTGAACCCGACTTTGGTTAATTCTAATCAAAACATTTTCTTTTAAAAAATGACTTTTCCTGACTTTAAAGATAACATGTTAATTATAGAAATTTAAAAAAATATGAAAATAAAAACCACACAAACACAATGCACCACTTGGAAAATCACTATAAATATTTTCCATCATTTCTTCAGTCATGCTAAATCCATAAAGTTCTTTTATGCATGGGTCACATACAATACAATAGCTTTAAAAAACAGTCCATGTTTTTAGCTAATAGTGCATGTATGAATATACCCTAAGATATAACAATATGTACTTATAATGAGCCTGTCATAACTCATAAATATTAGTAGTGATGTTGGACCTAAAATCAGAGCTTCTAGATTTCCTTCTCTTCCATAAACACCCTATACAAAAGAAAGATTTTTTATAAGCAATATAAAGGATGTGAATCACTAATATGAAAATTATATAAACATTTAAGACACATTACTTTTTTGAATACTATATTCTTTAAACAGTGCCTTAACCATTTACAAATGAAGATGCATGGGTAACATTAGAGACACTCCCAAGATTACCCTGCTAGGTAATTAATGGTAGAGTCAGAATTAAAACCCAGATCTCTTCTCCATATTGTAATATATATTGGTGAAGAGTCTAGTCTTCATGATCTAGGTGAACAGTATGCTGTAATGGTCTGAGGGTATGTATTTTCCTAAATGTACTTTCCTCTAATAAAATGGCAGATTTCTAATACCTTTAAATATATTTCCCATTAATAATTAAAAATTATAGCAATTTTATAAGCAGTTACAGAACAGCAATAAAGTATCTTCAAAAAACAAACCTCTGAATTGCTTTTTCAAAATGGTACCTGAAATTAAAAGAATTTCAGACTTGTTAGAAGTAAAAGCGCCCTGTGTTATTGCCTCCAAAGTCTGGTACATAATTTTGAAGCCCAGTTTTAGACTGCAGACAACTCCAAATTAAGAACTACCTCGGCTCAGCTCACTTCATCACGCACCTAGCACAGCGCCACATAAAATGGTGCATACTTGCTGGTTGACTGACTGCCTCCAGTCATTTTTTTCCTTTAATAGAATCTCCAAGTCTTTTTAAAATGTTGTATGTATTTTATTTCTCTTCATCTTGAGCCTGGAAAGAAGAAATGCTTTCTCCACACACCTCCCGTATTCGGTGCCAGAGTCAGGTAGAACTGTTGTCCTGAGCTAAAGACCTGGGACAATTAAATCGTGTGGTTCTGTTTCCTGGAAGAGTGTGCGTAACTGGTGGGGAGACAAACAAGTGGCCCTTGTAAGAACTTCAGTCTCTTCATTGATATTCAAGTAACTAAAACAACTCGGTCCAACAGTTACCGAGGACCTGCTGCAGGTCAAGGTGTGCTTTGAATTTACATCCATTCCCTTTTCAATCATTACAGCAACCTTGCAAGTCAATGAAGTGATCACCCCTGACTTTTCGTGGTCAGAACCCCTTCTCATATTGGGAAATGCCCCCATAATTCTTCTGTGAACTCCCTTCTCTGACTAACATAACTTGCAGGTGTCTGTGGAAGCTGTTCATTTCACTTTTGTGCATGCTCTCTGACCACATCTGAGAGATCCAGGTATGATTATCTGACCATGTCGGGTCCTTTCCTCAGATATTGGAACTAGAAAAAGGAAGTTAGTATCTTTCTTCCTCTAATGATTGAATTCTTTAAGGTGGAAATGTGTAAGGTGTTGGCAGGTGTATTTTATCATATGTTTGAGGTGACAAAAGAGCTGGAATGCTGGAAGAAAGAAAAAATGGCAACCGGCAGAAAGAAGCGGAGACAAAGGATGGATCAAGGTTCGGATTAGTTTCCTGTGCCTCCATTCACTCCCATCCCGTCCTCAGGGCATTCTGTAAGGCCTCCTTGCAGGGATGTGCCCTTTGAAAATGTCTGGTTCTCAAGTCCATTCATAATACCTCCCTTTATTGCCTCTCTGACCTGTCTCTCCCCATTTCTACCTTCAACTCTATTCCCAGCCACACTGTACTACTGCCACTATTTTTTTTTTTTTTTTTTTTTTTTTTTTTTTTTTTTTTTTTTTCTTGCCGTACGCGGGGCTCTCACTGTTGTGGCCTCTCCCGTTGCGG
>NC_041218.1:26920940-26922534 GCF_002837175.3 Physeter macrocephalus
TTTTTTTTTTTTTTTTTTTTTTTTTTTTTTTTTTTGCCGTACGCGGGCCTCTCACTGTTGTGGCCTCTCCCGTTGCGGAGCACAGACTCCGGAGGCGCAGGCCCAGCAGCCATGGCTCACGGGCCCAGCCGCTCCGCGGCATGTGGGATCCTCCCGGACTGGGGCACGAACCCGTGTCCCCTGCATTGGCAGGCGGAATCGCAACCACTGCGCCACCGGGGAAGCCCTAAGCTCTTTTTTAAGAACAAAAATTCTCATACACTATTCCTAGCAACACTGAACCACTTGTTCTATATATACACTTCCTTCTTTTTCTCTTCTCTCCATCTTGGCTGGAGTCAGTCCCTCTGCTTACAACATGGTTTCTTCCTCCTACACTTCAGTAACTAACGCCCCCCTCCTGCCCTATTACCTTCCATCTCCTTCAGGAAGCCTCTCTGAACCACTGACTGGTGGAACTTCCTCTTCATTCTCAAAGAACTTGGTTTTTAGTTCAAATTCGATTTCTACTGCACTGCATGATATAGGGCAAGTAACTCACCCACTTTGGCCTCAGTTTCCTTATTTCTAAAATGAAGGGGTTGAACTAGATTAATCATCTTTAATTTCTTTTTTAGAAGCCAAATTCTCTTAGTTTATACATGAAATTCCTTTATGAAGTCCAATCTATCCATTAATGGAAGTCTTGTCAGAGAGTGAATGTATCTTCTCTCCAGTGAGCTAAGAATCATCTTGGAATCATGGAAACTACCCCAGCCTACATTGCCTAAAAGAAGCCACCCTTGTGATCACCAGGGGGTGCCTCTCTCAGAAGGTAGACCACTGCAAGCGTCCTTGGTCATATTATCACTTAAACATCCTCTCTCTGATGCAAGAGGAGATAATCAGCTTCTTTGTTATCTGCAAGTGGAAATGAAAGCCTTCCCTTCTCCTAAAAGGGATGCTCAGTGAAGGAGATTTGAGTTCATAAAGGAGTGAATGTGAAGCCACTCCTGAAAAAGCACTCTGTGGACCAGCTGGGGCCCTGGAAGTAGCTGCGCATGGGAACCAGGAAATGCAAACACTAAAGAACCAGTAGTCTCAAGTATCCAAATTTGATTACCTTGGGCCACATCTTAACATTTTGTTAACTTGACCATTCAAAATTTCTGTCATCAGACCAATTTGTTGTAGTAATAATACCCAGTCCCACCGTCTCCACACACTAGGTTAAAAATAAATATAAAGCAGATATCCTTCCAAAACAAGTGAACACAAATCAGAAAGTTATACTGGAAAAGACCATGGTTTCCTCTTTGTTGACCAATCCTTGCGGTAGAGTTTTATGACTCTCACAAAGCAAACATTGTTTTGGCACCATGTATATTTCAACTACTAACCAAGAAAATAATGGCTAAAAGTGCCAAGACCCAAGGCTTAGATGAGTCCATTGGATCGATTTCTTTGCTGGAGCTAAAATTTAATAGTTTGCCAAAGGAGCCAATCAATGATGCATTCTTTTTTTTTTTTTTTTTTTTTTTTTTTTGCGGTACGCGGGCCTCTCACCACTGCGGTCTCTCCCGTTGCGGAGCACAGGCTTCGGACGCGCAGGCTC
>NC_041218.1:26922651-26944545 GCF_002837175.3 Physeter macrocephalus
GACCGGGGCACGAACCCGTGTCCCCTGCATCGGCAGGCGGGCTCTCAACCACTGCGCTACGAGGGAAGCCCTCAAATTTCTTTCCAATTAAAAAAAAAGACTTGATTATGCAATACAGTGTAGTTTTCTAAACATTTTACGTATCCCAACAGCTACATTTTCTTCTGTCATAGTTAAAGGACTATTTTAATCATTGTTGATTCATTTAAAAATTTAAATACTTTAACATTGATATTTGATTTTTAAGATAGACATAATCACGTTGGTGTTTTATCCCAAACAATACCATTTTTCCCATTAATTAATTCTAGTTGAGCTCTCATATGTGGCACGGGGAGGGCATGAAGCAGGTAGTCAGTAGAGGCTTCTAAACTAACAATTTGCAATTTAGGGACAGAGAGAGTTTGCAACCACAAACGGTTTGTAAAAAGAGGTATTTTGAATCTCAGAACATAATAATCTGTTGGTTGCATGTTACAATTTCTTTTAGAAAGTGGTCCCTTTGAATTCTATGAAGCCAAACAAAAGTAAAGAAAAATTACTTGAAAAGTGAACTGGGTGCTGAGTAAAACTTCTTCCCTTGTTCAGTGATGTATCTTAGAGCCTGAAATAGTAATTTCTCTTATTTTGTCATGCGCCTTATTTCAGCACACCAAAACACTAAATGAAGTGTAATAGACTGTATAGAAATGCCAAGACAGGTAACAATTTCCATGTTCTCTTTTGTATGTCAAGTCAATATTATATATTATAAACCCTGTGGGATGCTGACACAGAAAAATCCATGTTCAAATCAGTTCTTGTACAGATAAATGACCTCTGATGTAAACCAGACAATGATTAGCCAACATCTTTTCTGATCTATTTTTCTAAAACAGAAACTACAGAAATAGATAAATTGTGACTATTCCAATTTTAAAAAGTATAGTTACGTATGAGATAAGCTTTGAGAAAAGATTTGAAAGACTTGTTTTTCTTTTGCAGTGAATGCTTTCTAACTTTTCTTATATAATAAGCCCACTTTAGACTTTTATGTATCAAGCATGATCTCCTTCAAGGCTTTCATGTTCTTGATGGCATTTAAATGTTGCTAATAGCAACAAATAGTTGAACTACTAAAAACAACAACACAAATATTGTACATTTGTAAAGTCTTTTCATATCTGTGTAATCATCATAACAACTTGGGTGGGCAGAGCTGAGAGGACATATGCGTAGCCTTGTCTTACAGATAAGAAAATTGTGTTTCCCAAAAGATAAATGATTGACGTTGTCCCAGACTCCAACAGGGTGGTTGGAGGTCTCTGTGATTTTATTCATGGTCACAATAAGTCTTAAGGAACCAGACCATGGCACATCCAAGCTGGAAGGCATCACTGTTCAGGTTAAGGAGGAAGGTACTTATGAATAAGAAGGTATTGTTTCAGACAAGCACGGACAGCCCCTCCACCAGGATTTTCCTAAACCTCTCTCCAAGCTGGCTACCTCAGTGCTTCAGCTTACCACTTGGAGAATGATGCCCAACTCAAGACAATTCCATATTTTTCATTGTATTTTCTCCTGTCTCTCTAGATATTCTTTTTTTCCCCCCATTTCAAAATGTGTAAGGAAATAGAGAGTAAGAGAAGAGAGTAATGGATGGGGAAAGGTTGTCCTTTTAAAAGGATTGTCAGTGAAAGCCTTTCTAATAAGGTGATTTTTGAGTACTTACAAACATATATCCAGTAATCCCAAAGAAAATCCTGACAAATTGAATTCAAAACCACCTGTTTTTAAAAAAATACTGTAGCATACAATAAGGCTTATCCCTAGGAATGCTAGGCTAGCTTAACATTCAGAACATTTTAAAAATAATTTATGAAACTGAGTTATTTAAGGACATGGATCACCTCTTTTAGTCAGCACTGTACTGGAAGTACTTAACAATGAAATAAGACAAGGAAAACAAATGGTTGTTGTAAAGAAATAAATTTGGCGTTATTTGTAGATTAGTTAAGTCTACATATAAAATTTAAAGTTATTAACAAATTTTAGAGCTACCATATGTACCTTACCAGATATTAAAACTTACATAACTGCAGAAATAAAAATAGCATGATGTTGGTACAGGGATAGCCAAACAGACCAGTGTAACCAATGAATAGAAGAGAAAACAGGAAAGCGTACGTAAACTTATGTGGGAGTTCAATAAAATAAGAGAACTGTCATTACAAATGGTAGGAATGGTTGGGCTAGTCAATAAATGGTGATGAAAAAAATTGACAACCCATATAGGTAAAAATAAAATTATATATATTTCTTCATATTATATATAAAATATATTTCATATTAAAGACCTCAATATGAACACGAAATATTTAAAACTTTGAGAATAATTTTTAGGAAAATGTCATTATGACATCAGAGTAGGAAAGATTTAATAAGCAAAACTCAAGAAGCAAAAGTATAAAGGACAATAATGATAAGTACTTCTAAAAGTTTTACATTTCTGAACCAATAACGACACCATCAACAAACTAAAAATCAAGCCACAAGTTGGAAGCAGACTGTGGTGCAGAAGTAGTGAGAACCAGTGTCTATCTAGGATGGGATCAGGAATGTCACAAAAGAAGAAACCCAACTTACCAATAAAAGGTGGAAAGATGCTCAACCTCACTAATAATTATAGAACTACAAATTATAATAACAATGAAATGCTATTTTACCTCCATGAGACTGGCAAAAATGAATGACAATGACAATATCCAAACAAAACTTGAGGGGATAGGAAGAAAAGGGGGCTTCTCATATCCTGCTCTTGGAGAAAGTAATTTGTTAATACCTTAAAAAGCTGATGGTGTTAATATCCTATGAACCTGAAATATCATGCGTAAGTATAAACCCTAGAGGAGCTCTTGCATGTGGGCACAAGGAAACTTCTAAGTTTGTTTTTAAGAGTAAAAAGAATGGATACAACACAAATGTTAACCAATGTAGGAATGTAAAAATTAACTATAGCATATTCATAAAAAGGACAAACTAGACTTACATGTATCAATTAGGCAGAATCTCAGAATTATAAGTGTAAAAGGAAAAGAGCAAAATTCAGTGTCTTAACTATGCTATGCCACCATTTGTGTAACTCTTAAAAAGCACACAGAACAGTATGATAAATCATATATGATCTAGCATAAAAGTACAAAATATGTGGATGAAAAAATACACATCAGATTCAGAATATTAGTCACCTCAGGTGATAGAGAGATGCGAACAGGGTGAGAGAAATCTTCTACTTTAACTGTAATACTTCATTAAAAAAAAATTCAGGAGGGGGTAATCTGGGTTAGTTGTGAACAAGAAAAAAAAAGTTGTCAACATAAAACCAGAGATATTGCCCCCCTCTCATCTCATTAATTTTAAGTCTTGGTTATTATACATGTGAGCTATTTTTTTTAATCCTTTTTTTTACTCTAGATCACATTAATGTATCACTAATTTCCACCTCTACCCAGAGAGAAATTCAAGTTCAACAAGGAAATAGCTTTTGCACCCTTTGCAGAAACTCCATTGTAATTGATAGGTGGCTTAAAGTGGCTTAAAAAACACAAATTCATTATCTTATCATTCTGGGGGTCAGAACTCTAAAAATGATCAGGCACGGCCTATTCCTTGCCTTTTCCAGTTTCTAGAGATCTCCAGCATTATTTTAGCTCAGAGTCTCCCTTCACTCAGACCCTCTTACCTCCCTCTTGCACGGACCCCTGTGATTTCAATGGACCCACTTGGATAATCCATGATCTTCTCCCCCCCCTCAAGAGGATGAGAATCCCTTGAGAAATCACATCTGCAAAGTCCCTTTTGCCATGTAAAGTAACATTTTCACAGGTGTTAAGAATTAGGATGTGGACATCTTTTGGAAGGCCATTATTCTACCTACCACAATAGGCATTATTTCTCATTGTGTTTTCTCCTGTCTCTCTACATGTTCCCTTTTTTCAAAATGTGTTTATTTCTTCCTCTATCACTTGCTCTCTCTTAATCAGTTTGTCTGATATTTGTCTGTCGTATTAGCTATACCCTGACAGCTGTGGCCTGAGTGTGGGGTTTTACAGTATAAAAGGCTGGAAAGGCCTGGTCAGCCAGGCTGGAAGTTCTGTTCAAGTTAATTTCCCCCTACCTATCATTTCCTTCTATTTCATCAAACAAAACTACTTTCATTGTGGTCTGAGTGGTTCTAAAGTAACCCCTGGTAGGATGCCTCCTAACCCCGTGTTAAAGGGAAAGGGGTATCCTTCGCATCCCCACTCTCAGAGCTGTTCATTCTCTATGATGGAAGCCTCTGAGCTTCCTTTCTTTCCCGTCCTCAGTTCTTGGAAACACCTAAGGAGGCGAGCGCCTCACCTTACGACTCCCTCGAGGACCCAGGCCTGGAAGCGAACGCACGGATCTCCCCCCCCCACCCCCCCCCCCCCGCCTCTTCCTACAACCCGACTGGGCGACCCGTCAGGCTGGTTCAGACATCTGGGAATTAACATGTCCCGCCCATCCCTAGCCTCGAGCCGCGCAGGCTCCGCGCCTCCGCCCTCGTTCCCTCGCCGCTTCCAGCTCGTACGCGTGGAAGCCGCTACAAAGGGCTTGAATGAAACGTGTGTGGGTTTAGTGACCTCGTAAGCCGCCAGGGGATCCCGTCTCCCCACAAACCAGCGCGTCTCTCGCAGGAGGCTGAGGAGGGGGAGGAGGCAAGGAGCGGAGCGCTGGGTTTGGCGGGCGCGCGCTGCGGCTGGAGCGGCGGCGAGGGGCTTCCTGGCCACGCACCGCCTCGCCCGCGGCGGTTCCGGGCACCACACTCTCCGCCCGGGCTGCGCCCGCTGTCGCCGCCACAAGCTCCTGCGGCCGCCGGCACTGTCCACCGAGGAGCAGAGCTAGCCCTCCCCACCACCGATTCCCTTCTCCGCGGAGACGCGCCGCCCAGCAGCCCGCGCCGCCCCCTGGTCAACTTTGAGCAAGAGGAGAAACAACTTTGGCCGTGGCCGCGGGCTTCGCATCCCGCTTCTCCTCGTCCGCAGGAGCCTCGCGCGTCGCTGGGGTTATAGGTGGGGCGAGAGTTTCCCCGGCGCATGTGCGCGGCGTCTGGCTGTGGGCAGCCTGTCTCCGGCAAGCGGGAGCGGGAGTGTGGCTACTAGTCATCTGAAGGTGGGGAACTTGCTTTCCTTTCCCTTGAAGCGACCTCGTCTTGCTGCTGGATAAAGCTATATCGAAAGCATGTAAATAGGCAGAGCGACTGTTACCAGGAAGGCAGCCACCCCAAAGGCAGGGAGGGAGGAGCGTGGGGCTTCGTCCGGGCTTCTCCCAGTCGCAACATTAATCAACAGTCAGGCGTTGGTTGCAAGTTTTCAAGGTCAGCCACCGGCAGCAGCGATTCCCTCTCTGAATCTTGGGGATACGCAGCGCTCGGGTTGGACTTGGCTGAGAAATGCACGGGACACCGAACGAGGAAGGATTGTAGAGGGGAAGGGCTGTGACCCCAAGACCCATCCCCCAGCCTCCCCCTAATCCCCCGTCCCCCGCTGCAGGGGCGGGGGTTAGTACGTGCATGTGTCTAACTCTCAGCGGCAACTCTGGCGGCAGGTGTCGGCCCTAAGCAGGAGCCGCCGTTGCCGGGTGCGCCCTCGCCCAGCCATGCGGGCCGCGGGCGCGCGTCTCGCCCGCACCTCGCGGCTGCTGCTTCTGCTGCTGCTGAAGGTCTCCGCTTCTCCCGTCCTCGGGTCCGGCCCTGCGCCCGGCAACGAAAATTATCTGGGGCAAAGCTGTTCACCTACGCTGATCCAGCGTCGCGGCAGGGACGCTTGCGGACCGGGAAATTCTGCAGGAGACCTTCTGCCAACCCGTGCGCCCAGGGCGGAGGAGCAGGAGGCAGCGGTGCGCTTGGCGCCTTCATGGGACCCGCCCGCGGCCCGCGGCGGTGACCCAGGTGCGGGCAGAGGGGCGGAGGCGTCGGCAGCGGAGCCCTCGGGACCTCCAGCCAGACCACCTGGCGCCCGGAGGTGGAAAGGTGCCCGGGGTCAGCAGCCCCCGGGTGCTTTGGGGAGAGGGAGCCCCACGGCTCTCCAACTCCTCCTTCACACCTCAGAGGAGAAGGAAAAGGGTCCCAGAGGCGCTGGCATTTCTGGGCGCAGTCAGGAGCAGAGCGTGAGGAAGGAACCCGGAGCCGGCGACCTTTATTATTGGCCAAGGAGAGCCGGGAAGCTCCAGGGTTCCCAGCACGAGCCCCAACCCAAGACGGTCAATGGACCGTCGGGGCACGAAGGGCGGACGATTGCACCCCCTGGCAGGGCGCTGGCTCTGAATGGGTCTTCCCTTGAAGGAGTTCACGAACGCGGGGGTCCTCGGCGGGGGAACAGCACGAACCCGCGCTTGCGACTGAAGAACCCTTTCTACCCACTGACCCAGGAGTCATATGGAGCCTATGCGGTCATGTGTTTGTCGGTGGTGATCTTCGGGACCGGCATCATAGGCAACCTGGCGGTGATGTGCATCGTGTGTCACAACTACTACATGCGGAGCATCTCCAACTCCCTCTTGGCCAACCTGGCCTTCTGGGACTTTCTCATCATCTTCTTCTGCCTCCCGCTCGTCATCTTTCATGAGCTGACCAAGAAGTGGCTGCTGGAGGACTTCTCCTGCAAGGTCGTGCCCTATGTAGAGGTAATGCCTTCCAGGGGCTCTCAAACTACGGGCTTTATTCATTTCCGGGATTTATAGCATCAGACCGGCTGCTCCACGCACCTACCTGGCTGCTGAAGCCCTTCACATTTTCTCAGGGTCCCTCCCTCATTTCTCTTGCCAATCATTTGTAGACATTGGCATTTATATACTGGGCACAGGGGCGGACCTGAGCAGCTTTGTCCACTCACCTTCAAACTCATCTACTCCTGGATTGGGAAATAATGATCACCTCATAATGTATAGAATTGTTCAGATTTTAAATTTCTCTCTCTGAACTATGGCTTTATACATATAGATTTCTGATTTGGAGACTATCAGAGATTCTAGAGTTAATAAGTAGCCAGTCCAGGACTGTCATTATTGGAACCTAGCAAGAAAAAAAACCCCTGCATCACTTATCTACTAAGTTTCTAGTGCTCCAATATGATTTCTTCCCCGAGGATATTAGCACATTTCTTCTTAAATATCAAAATTGGAGTAATATTTTATTTAACAAAAGAAATCTGCTTTTCTTTGTTTGTCACTTGGCCTGGATGTATTAGTAACCTCCCAAATTAGTTTGTCTGCTGTCTGCCATGCTATCCCACCTAAATTCGTATGTCATTTCTGTTTCTCTTTTTTTCCCTCTCAATTTTGTAACCATTTTATTTATTTTGTATAAATGAGCTTAAGCAAAAATAACTCACTTATACAAAATAAATAAAATGCTTGGTACATCATGGCACAGAATTTATTTAACATTCTCAAAGTATATAGTATATATTTGTCGTTTGTTAGAGGATAAGGGATTGGCTATTTTTCCAAGACTAGAAAATTTCTTAAGAAGAAGGGGATACATAATAGGTTCCAAACTTTGGAAACGAAAATCTTTGAGTAAAATTTGACTGTTAACATCCTACAGCTAGTGTCCTTAACCGTTATTATGGTAGTTGGAATTTGCTCTTTAAATGGCATTTCTTTAAACACCAGCTCTTGGAAGGAGCCCAAGTGCTTTGTTGCCAGTTGTGTTTTTAGCCAGCTGGCCCTTGATTTACTCCATTCAGACTGACCGTTTCATTTATGGAAGCAGAAGAAGGGAAACTGTAAATATTCCAGAGCCCCTGATCCTCTCTGGCACCAGGGCCAGTGACCTATGTTCAACATTGTTCCAGGGCCTAATGCTAGGGGATAAGTAAACAGAAAACCATACCTACTTAGAAGGGCCAAGGCAAGAGACTGTAAATAAGACCCTCTGTTATCCTGGCAGGGATCAGATGCAGGATCATGCCATGCTTGCTAAATCACCTGTTGCTACTTTACCAAGATCTAGGATTTCTCTTGTTGCCAAGCTGCAAGTAGCTCCGAAACATCTAAATATTTGGTAGACGGCTCATTTTTGAATTGCAGAGAAGGACGTGAAATTTATGGAAGAGAATATGTGTCTACCAATTGCCTTTTCGAGGTCAATTTCAATTTAAGATTTCTCTGATTGTTTGAATAATGCAGAAGAAATTGACATATGCAAAAAAGAGACAAAAGTAAACTATAAAGTGAATAGGAGAGCTCCCTCCAATAAGAGGGAAGCATATTGGCTTGTTTTAAATGTACTGGACAGGATGAAATCATTATACATTAGAGGGAAAAACAATAAAAAGGACAGAAAAAAGAAACTGGGGAAAGAAAAAAAATTACCAAAGTTCTTGAAAAAAAAACTTTAAAAGAATCCCATTCAAAGTCAGAAAAGAATATACAAACTTCGGTTAGTTTAATGAGACCTATGAGTTTTGAGTGATGGTATTTATTATGTATGTGTTTTAATTTTCTTTCTCTCTAATTCTGAGGATTTTAAAAAATGTACACTTTCGTTTGTATTTCATTTTTAAATTTAATTCTCAGCTCCTTAAGAAAAACAATTATTATTTTTTACTCTCTGTTTCCCCCCTTCTTCATAGCCCTTTTCTATTTTTTAATTATTGGTACTAGGCTCTTTTTTTCCCCTGGAAAAGCAAAGGCTTGGAGAAAAAGATTCACTCATTTTTTTTCTTGAAAAATCAAACTATAATGTACATTTTTACTGTTAGAATAATGAATAAAAACCTTAAGATTTAGTGTTTCTATATTCATACCTAATCCTAGTCTTCTGAAATAATTCTATAGTGTTTCATCATACTCTGTGAAAATGATGATCAGACAGTAGTATTAGCTCCATGCTTCCTGATTATGAGGACAAGAAATACAATCCACATCTCAGAATAAAGCATTTCTGCTTCCAGGAGGCACTGCTGTTTTCACAGAAGTTAGAGGGATCTAATGCCTATTCCATGTTGGGTTTCTGGAAAAAAAAAAACAGATGCTAATGTGGAGATCTGCTTCAGGAAGTTTATTGGGGTGTGAGCTCAGGTTCAACACCTGTTAGGGAATGAAGGAAGCAGGACTGGGCAGAGAGGGACATTGAACTGTGATGCAGATGCCACAAAGACCTCAGCTGACACCACAGGGAGCTCAGGGCTGGGGTGGTCCTAGAGGGAGGTCCTGAATGGAGGCAAGACGGCCCAGCCTTTATAGCCCCTACCAGACCAGTCATTGGATGCAAGTTGCTCCCAGGAAGGGGGCGTAACCTCGAGCTGGGTGGATCTCTTTGGTTAAGGACAATTCCTAGAGAGGGATGCAGCTAAGAGCCATCAACCATCCATAGTCCCAGCAGCTGGGGTGGATCAGCATTTCATTCCTAAAGGACTTTGGGGAAGAAGCAATCTGGGTGGGGAACCACAGCAGCCACTACAGTGGCTTTTGAATTACCACGTTAAATTAGAGCCAGATGGCATTCTAACCCAACCTCCTCATTTTAAAGATGACACACGACACTCAGAAAAGAGAAATGACCATCCTACGTATACATATTTAGTCAATGGCAACCAGACCCTTATTCTCAACACTTGATGTTGATATTTGTTTAGTAGGCAAACATCTATGAGGCAAAACAGTGTCCAGTGAGTGTTTTCTTTTTCTTTCTGCTCCTTGGCATCTTTTAAAAAGATTTTTGTATCCAACAGACAGGAAAAATAATAAGCCCAGTTAACATCATTTGTTATATGATGAAATTTGTAGCTCTTTATATTCTTAAATTTCATCGTTTCCCATAAATTCCATAGTTGGTAGCTCATTAAATTTTAAAAAATTGCAATAATCTGAGACAATTGCATTTTTTCATGTGCCAAACATGATTATTTTAATAATCAAATAAAGATACGTAGGTTATATTTTATGTTCTTAAAAATCACAAAGTGTTCTAGATTGGGGAGGACATTACAAATCTTTTTGAAAACTTTCTCCCTGATTTGCCCTCATTCCAAATCTTTTTCTTCTTGACCACAAGACTTCTGAAAATTACTTGACATTTTATCTCCTTTATTATCTAGATTTTGCCTTTACTTTCTAGTCTCTTATATTTATTTTATTTGTGGGATATTTTTCCTTTTCTTCCCACCACACACCTTCTTATTGACTTATAATGTATGATTTACCATTTTTCTAGTAGTCTTTTTTGCCTTTTTCAATGTTTTTATTTTTAAATTTTTCTTAGTTACTGAAAACTTTTAACCACAATTAATTTTTATTGATCTTTACAATTTTTCTCTCCCATCTTCTCCTTTGCCTTCTTTTCCTTCTCTACCACAGTTCCTTTTTCTACAGCTTGAGTATTAGCATAATCTTAAGGAGGAAGTAGAATTTGGGGGAGAGTTGGGTTTGTGTAGAAAAATAGGTGTTTCTTCAGCAGAAATTATATGTCTTTGCAATTCACATTCAACTCTTCTTTTTGTTTCAATTTGTTGACCAAAACTTAAGGAGAACATCCAGCTTCCAGAGTCTGTCTCTAGAAAGGGAGGTTTATTATAATACTGCTATGAGTGGGAACATAGTGGGAACATTTGCAGTTGATAATTTCTCTCTTTCTGTTCCAGGATTATGATGTCTCTGTGGCCTAGTGATAAGTCCCATAAAGCAGACGGAATGGTAGGAAAGGGGGATAGGAGAGAAGGAAATCTGGGTGGATGGTGGCCATTCTAACAGCCACATCATTTTAAACTGGTCTGTCAGAGAGTCACCAGAAAAAACTATACTCAGAGCAATAGTTGTATGTAGAGAGAGAGCGTGTAGATGTGGGTTGGGTATGGAGATCTGGGTGTAGATTGCAGTAGGAGAATGGTAGAGGGGTTCCCTACCACACCATTCTCTTAGGGATCTAAAAATGGTTAAAGCCAAATAACTCAGGCATTGAATATGGCAACTAGAACAGCTCTCTGCTAATTATTTGATGAAAGCCAACCAGAGTCAGTGTATCACCTGATCCAGATCCACTGCTAACTATTTATTTCCATTTGGATGTTTATTGGACGTTTTGAATAATATAGACAGCTCCTTAGTTTAAAGAACTGACACCTTCATGGTGAGTGGTAGGGAAGGAAGAAGGCTTCAAATTGTTCTAAGTTAACCCTAGATCTGACTGTAGTTTTATTTTCCTGGGATACGAGATTCCGAGGGTGGGGGGTGGATAAAGGGAATACATCTCACCAGGGCCTCTGGACCAGGGTTGATTTGTGAAAGGTCTAGAACCTTTCGTGATGAAAAAAGCCGGATTCTCCAGGGGCTTTAGAAATACTGGTTTTAAACTGAGTGAGCAAATGACTTTTTCATTGTCTTAGATTGTAGTTGGCACTGACAGATACGAAAAGAAGGGTGGGTACTGAAGCTGAAGATGATATTGCTATACAGTTTTTGTGAGTCTACACAGATTTCCCTAAAACTCCTAGATTCAAATACTAGCACATTGATCACGGCAGGCAGTAAATTTGCTTGAGGGGTGGATTAGCCATTGGGTATTCTGATAGACTTTTAAGTGGAAACACAGTTTTGTGAGCCACTTGAAAGTTACTAATAATACTATCAGGGAAAATAGACACACTGTGTGAGAATGGTGCAAACAAATATTGTATGACTTCCTATTAATCCCTTTATAATAATTTTCACATTCCCATGCAAGTGACAGTATTTGGCTGATAACTCCAGCAGAAAAGAAAAAAAGTATAAAGTGTGCTCCTATGTATAACTCCATTCATGAACAGTGTACGGTGAAGTTTACTGAATTTGGGTTCCACATAAGAAATAAAAGCTTTATGATATTCAAATGTGGAATTCAAATAATTTCCTTGACTATTGATTATAATAAGAAAGTCATCCTTTTTTAAAGCTTGCCAATGAAGTATAAACAGGAACATGGATTTTTCTTTACTTGCCTTTTAGAGATATTAGTTGGCATTCAGCTTTTAAGGATTATACACAAAACAGCAGCACCCAATAACTGATTAAAGAGCAGCTTGTATAATTCATTATTTTTTCTAGTCCTTTTCCATAGATGTCATCATTCATTCATTTATTTACTATCCATTCATTCATTAAACATTTACTGGGCTTTTCTGCTATGCTAGATACTATGTTAGGAGGGAACAGGAGTGGAAGAAGAAGGGGAAGAGAGGAAAAAGTTTCCAAAGATGAGTAACATACATATGATACTGCTATTATAGACAGGTGAAATCATGTGCTACAGTGTGATGAATACTATAAAAGAGGCTTAAACAATGTGTTATGAAAGTTCAGGCATGGCTCTGGAATGGGTCAGCTCACGTTTGTACTTAGTTATGACCAAAGATGGAGAAATTCAAGTGAAAACTATGTTCCCTCTCATTCTTTTTCAAGCATAGTCTTATGCTTAGTTTTCATAAATGCATACAGCCTAGAGACATGGTAAAAAGTTACAACTATGAAAGTCTTTTAATTCTTGTTTTCTCAAATTGTCCTGGGATAGGAGGTCTATAAGACAATTGGGCAGGGCTTCCCTGGTGGCGGAGTGGTTGAGAATCCGCCTGCTGATGCAGGGGACACGGGTTCGTGCCCCGGTCCGGGAAGATCCCACATGCCGCGGAGCGGCAAATAAATAAAATGCTTGGTACATCATGGCACAGAATTTATTTAACATTCTCAAAGTATATAGTATATATTTGTCGTTTGTTAGAGGATAAGGGATTGGCTATTTTTCCAAGACTAGAAAATTTCTTAAGAAGAAGGGGATACATAATAGGTTCCAAACTTTGGAAACGAAAATCTTTGAGTAAAATTTGACTGTTAACATCCTACAGCTAGTGTCCTTAACCGTTATTATGGTAGTTGGAATTTGCTCTTTAAATGGCATTTCTTTAAACACCAGCTCTTGGAAGGAGCCCAAGTGCTTTGTTGCCAGTTGTGTTTTTAGCCAGCTGGCCCTTGATTTACTCCATTCAGACTGACCGTTTCATTTATGGAAGCAGAAGAAGGGAAACTGTAAATATTCCAGAGCCCCTGATCCTCTCTGGCACCAGGGCCAGTGACCTATGTTCAACATTGTTCCAGGGCCTAATGCTAGGGGATAAGTAAACAGAAAACCATACCTACTTAGAAGGGCCAAGGCAAGAGACTGTAAATAAGACCCTCTGTTATCCTGGCAGGGATCAGATGCAGGATCATGCCATGCTTGCTAAATCACCTGTTGCTACTTTACCAAGATCTAGGATTTCTCTTGTTGCCAAGCTGCAAGTAGCTCCGAAACATCTAAATATTTGGTAGACGGCTCATTTTTGAATTGCAGAGAAGGACGTGAAATTTATGGAAGAGAATATGTGTCTACCAATTGCCTTTTCGAGGTCAATTTGACCTCAATTTAAGATTTCTCTGATTGTTTGAATAATGCAGAAGAAATTGACATATGCAAAAAAGAGACAAAAGTAAACTATAAAGTGAATAGGAGAGCTCCCTCCAATAAGAGGGAAGCATATTGGCTTGTTTTAAATGTACTGGACAGGATGAAATCATTATACATTAGAGGGAAAAACAATAAAAAGGACAGAAAAAAGAAACTGGGGAAAGAAAAAAAATTACCAAAGTTCTTGAAAAAAAAACTTTAAAAGAATCCCATTCAAAGTCAGAAAAGAATATACAAACTTCGGTTAGTTTAATGAGACCTATGAGTTTTGAGTGATGGTATTTATTATGTATGTGTTTTAATTTTCTTTCTCTCTAATTCTGAGGATTTTAAAAAATGTACACTTTCGTTTGTATTTCATTTTTAAATTTAATTCTCAGCTCCTTAAGAAAAACAATTATTATTTTTTACTCTCTGTTTCCCCCCTTCTTCATAGCCCTTTTCTATTTTTTAATTATTGGTACTAGGCTCTTTTTTTCCCCTGGAAAAGCAAAGGCTTGGAGAAAAAGATTCACTCATTTTTTTTCTTGAAAAATCAAACTATAATGTACATTTTTACTGTTAGAATAATGAATAAAAACCTTAAGATTTAGTGTTTCTATATTCATACCTAATCCTAGTCTTCTGAAATAATTCTATAGTGTTTCATCATACTCTGTGAAAATGATGATCAGACAGTAGTATTAGCTCCATGCTTCCTGATTATGAGGACAAGAAATACAATCCACATCTCAGAATAAAGCATTTCTGCTTCCAGGAGGCACTGCTGTTTTCACAGAAGTTAGAGGGATCTAATGCCTATTCCATGTTGGGTTTCTGGAAAAAAAAAAACAGATGCTAATGTGGAGATCTGCTTCAGGAAGTTTATTGGGGTGTGAGCTCAGGTTCAACACCTGTTAGGGAATGAAGGAAGCAGGACTGGGCAGAGAGGGACATTGAACTGTGATGCAGATGCCACAAAGACCTCAGCTGACACCACAGGGAGCTCAGGGCTGGGGTGGTCCTAGAGGGAGGTCCTGAATGGAGGCAAGACGGCCCAGCCTTTATAGCCCCTACCAGACCAGTCATTGGATGCAAGTTGCTCCCAGGAAGGGGGCGTAACCTCGAGCTGGGTGGATCTCTTTGGTTAAGGACAATTCCTAGAGAGGGATGCAGCTAAGAGCCATCAACCATCCATAGTCCCAGCAGCTGGGGTGGATCAGCATTTCATTCCTAAAGGACTTTGGGGAAGAAGCAATCTGGGTGGGGAACCACAGCAGCCACTACAGTGGCTTTTGAATTACCACGTTAAATTAGAGCCAGATGGCATTCTAACCCAACCTCCTCATTTTAAAGATGACACACGACACTCAGAAAAGAGAAATGACCATCCTACGTATACATATTTAGTCAATGGCAACCAGACCCTTATTCTCAACACTTGATGTTGATATTTGTTTAGTAGGCAAACATCTATGAGGCAAAACAGTGTCCAGTGAGTGTTTTCTTTTTCTTTCTGCTCCTTGGCATCTTTTAAAAAGATTTTTGTATCCAACAGACAGGAAAAATAATAAGCCCAGTTAACATCATTTGTTATATGATGAAATTTGTAGCTCTTTATATTCTTAAATTTCATCGTTTCCCATAAATTCCATAGTTGGTAGCTCATTAAATTTTAAAAAATTGCAATAATCTGAGACAATTGCATTTTTTCATGTGCCAAACATGATTATTTTAATAATCAAATAAAGATACGTAGGTTATATTTTATGTTCTTAAAAATCACAAAGTGTTCTAGATTGGGGAGGACATTACAAATCTTTTTGAAAACTTTCTCCCTGATTTGCCCTCATTCCAAATCTTTTTCTTCTTGACCACAAGACTTCTGAAAATTACTTGACATTTTATCTCCTTTATTATCTAGATTTTGCCTTTACTTTCTAGTCTCTTATATTTATTTTATTTGTGGGATATTTTTCCTTTTCTTCCCACCACACACCTTCTTATTGACTTATAATGTATGATTTACCATTTTTCTAGTAGTCTTTTTTGCCTTTTTCAATGTTTTTATTTTTAAATTTTTCTTAGTTACTGAAAACTTTTAACCACAATTAATTTTTATTGATCTTTACAATTTTTCTCTCCCATCTTCTCCTTTGCCTTCTTTTCCTTCTCTACCACAGTTCCTTTTTCTACAGCTTGAGTATTAGCATAATCTTAAGGAGGAAGTAGAATTTGGGGGAGAGTTGGGTTTGTGTAGAAAAATAGGTGTTTCTTCAGCAGAAATTATATGTCTTTGCAATTCACATTCAACTCTTCTTTTTGTTTCAATTTGTTGACCAAAACTTAAGGAGAACATCCAGCTTCCAGAGTCTGTCTCTAGAAAGGGAGGTTTATTATAATACTGCTATGAGTGGGAACATAGTGGGAACATTTGCAGTTGATAATTTCTCTCTTTCTGTTCCAGGATTATGATGTCTCTGTGGCCTAGTGATAAGTCCCATAAAGCAGACGGAATGGTAGGAAAGGGGGATAGGAGAGAAGGAAATCTGGGTGGATGGTGGCCATTCTAACAGCCACATCATTTTAAACTGGTCTGTCAGAGAGTCACCAGAAAAAACTATACTCAAAGCAATAGTTGTATGTAGAGAGAGAGCGTGTAGATGTGGGTTGGGTATGGAGGTCTGGGTGTAGATTGCAGTAGGAGAATGGTAGAGGGGTTCCCTACCACACCATTCTCTTAGGGATCTAAAAATGGTTAAAGCCAAATAACTCAGGCATTGAATATGGCAACTAGAACAGCTCTCTGCTAATTATTTGATGAAAGCCAACCAGAGTCAGTGTATCACCTGATCCAGATCCACTGCTAACTATTTATTTCCATTTGGATGTTTATTGGACGTTTTGAATAATATAGACAGCTCCTTAGTTTAAAGAACTGACACCTTCATGGTGAGTGGTAGGGAAGGAAGAAGGCTTCAAATTGTTCTAAGTTAACCCTAGATCTGACTGTAGTTTTATTTTCCTGGGATACGAGATTCCGAGGGTGGGGGGTGGATAAAGGGAATACATCTCACCAGGGCCTCTGGACCAGGGTTGATTTGTGAAAGGTCTAGAACCTTTCGTGATGAAAAAAGCCGGATTCTCCAGGGGCTTTAGAAATACTGGTTTTAAACTGAGTGAGCAAATGACTTTTTCATTGTCTTAGATTGTAGTTGGCACTGACAGATACGAAAAGAAGGGTGGGTACTGAAGCTGAAGATGATATTGCTATACAGTTTTTGTGAGTCTACACAGATTTCCCTAAAACTCCTAGATTCAAATACTAGCACATTGATCACGGCAGACAGTAAATTTGCTTGAGGGGTGGATTAGCCATTGGGTATTCTGATAGACTTTTAAGTGGAAACACAGTTTTGTGAGCCACTTGAAAGTTACTAATAATACTATCAGGGAAAATAGACACACTGTGTGAGAATGGTGCAAACAAATATTGTATGACTTCCTATTAATCCCTTTATAATAATTTTCACATTCCCATGCAAGTGACAGTATTTGGCTGATAACTCCAGCAGAAAAGAAAAAAAGTATAAAGTGTGCTCCTATGTATAACTCCATTCATGAACAGTGTACGGTGAAGTTTACTGAATTTGGGTTCCACATAAGAAATAAAAGCTTTATGATATTCAAATGTGGAATTCAAATAATTTCCTTGACTATTGATTATAATAAGAAAGTCATCCTTTTTTAAAGCTTGCCAATGAAGTATAAACAGGAACATGGATTTTTCTTTACTTGCCTTTTAGAGATATTAGTTGGCATTCAGCTTTTAAGGATTATACACAAAACAGCAGCACCCAATAACTGATTAAAAAGCAGCTTGTATAATTCATTATTTTTTCTAGTCCTTTTCCATAGATGTCATCATTCATTCATTTATTTACTATCCATTCATTCATTAAACATTTACTGGGCTTTTCTGCTATGCTAGATACTATGTTAGGAGGGAACAGGAGTGGAAGAAGAAGGGGAAGAGAGGAAAAAGTTTCCAAAGATGAGTAACATACATATGATACTGCTATTATAGACAGGTGAAATCATGTGCTACAGTGTGATGAATACTATAAAAGAGGCTTAAACAAGGTGTTATGGAAGTTCAGGCATGGCTCTGGAATGGGTCAGCTCATGTTTGTACTTAGTTATGACCAAAGATGGAGAAATTCAAGTGAAAACTATGTTCCCGCTCATTCTTTTTCAAGCATAGTCTTATGCTTAGTTTTCATAAATGCATACAGCCTAGAGACATGGTAAAAAGTTACAACTATGAAAGTCTTTTAATTCTTGTTTTCTCAAATTGTCCTGGGATAGGAGGTCTATAAGACAATTGGGCAGGGCTTCCCTGGTGGCGGAGTGGTTGAGAATCCGCCTGCTGATGCAGGGGACACGGGTTCGTGCCCCGGTCCGGGAAGATCCCACATGCCGCGGAGCGGCTGGGCCCGTGAGCCATGGTTACTGAGCCTGCGCATCCGGAGCCTGTGCTCCGCAACGGGAGAGGCCACAACAGTGAGAGGCCCGCGTACCACAAAAAAAAAAAAAGACAATTGGGCAGATGGGACAGTCCTAGAAATTTCATTTAGAATACAGAATTATTCTAAATATTATTAAATATTAAATTATGATTTAGAATACATTGCCTGAGATAACCATTTCTGCTCTGGAATTAGTCGTCCTTATTAGCCATAAGGACATTAAGTAAATCAAATCTTTTAAAGTTTGTTTATTTATTTATTTATTTATTTATTTATGGCTGCATTGGGTCTTAGTTGCTGCACGCGGGCTTTTCTCTAGTTGCAGCAAGCAGGGTCTACTCTTCTTTGTGGTGTGCGGGCTTCTCATTGCAGTGGCTTCTCTTGTGGCAGAGCACAGGTTATAGGCACACGGGCTTCAGTAGTTGCGGCTCATGGGCTCCAGAGCGCAGGCTCAGTAGTTGTGACGCACGGGCTTAGTTGCTCTGTGGTGTGTGGGATCTTCCCGGACCAGGGTTTGAACCCGTGTCCCCTGCATTGGCAGGCGGATTCTCAACCACTGCTCCACCAGGGAAGCCCTAAAGTTTATTTAAATGAATTGTTTAATTAGCAATGTAATAACAGTACATTAAATTGAGTCCTTTTCTTCTGAAAATCTCTAAAACGTACCTGTTGTTTGATTTGACCTTAGAGAACATAGGAAGAAAGGCTGAGAGGGAGATACTTTAGACCTTATTGTAGAGTTGGGGAAAGGGAAGCGTAAAGAATGGACCTTCCTGAGAACTGGATTAATTTCTCAAGCCCACAGTCAAAATGAGGACGTATCCTCAGTTCGTGAGGGCTGCCAGCATATCTGGTTATATCAACAAAACATCTCTCAACAGTGAAAAAGAAGCAAATATTTCCACAAAAGCAAAATAGATCTGAGCTTATGAGTGTACCCAAGGCTGAGGAAGTAAGGGTCTACCTTGCCCTTCACCCTTGTACTGCATGGGCCTTCAGAGAGTGATCCCACCTTTAATAGCTCTTCCTGTGTTCTGCAACTAGGTTTAACAGTGTCCCATTGGAAGCACAGGGATCTGAGTCTGGGATGTGGACCGTGTGGGGAGAGGGTGGGCAGACTGCTATGCAGTGAGGTTTGTCTCTGGTACTGCATTTCTGTGCCCATCCTCCAGGGATCCTCTGTCTTTTTTCTTTTTAACCACAGATTGACCTGCCAAGGTCCCATAATTAACTCAGCCTTGTTGCCAAGGATACTTAACTCTTAAGTATCCTTTTGAGAATAGTATTCTTTGTGCCAGAAGAGATGATCTCACCTAAAATTTCAAGGTTGAGTGGAGAATGGAATTGCTACAACCTCAAATATGGGCCCTTTCTATTTGCAAAGTAGGTACAGATAATTTCCCCAAAACCTCCAGAAGAACTGGATATCATCACAATTCCAGACTTATTCTTGAGACAGAATACTTTCAGTTTGTGAATTTATGATGGTTTTCAATGTGCTCTGTCAGCACACTTGAATGGTTGATAGCATGAATGACGCCAAGGTCACTGATTTGATCCTAGCCTAGCATTAGTCATTTCAATTAGGTCTATGACTGTACTCAGGGCTGCCATTTTTTATTCCCTTCTCCTTTATTCCCTTATCTCCCTGCCTTCAGGGAACTTTCCTCCTCCCTTTACTGTCTTCTCCTTGGTTCAGATTTCTCTTATATAGGAAAAGCATCTGTTAACTAATTCACAGTAAGATGTGAAATTTAGAGATACATGCCTGTTAAAGAGGAATGAATAAAGAAAGGGTACTTCCTTAACCTACTACCAACAATGGAATTTTGGTTAAGAACAGAGAAATTTTGTCTTAAAATGTGGTTTCTCATAATTACCCAAGCACAAATGGATGAGGCCAACTCTGATTTTGTCTTTGGTTTGGGTTCACCATCATGCAAATCAATTTCATTAGTCACAAGAAAAAAATTGGTGAAAATTTGTTACTGTTCTTTGGAAACTTGTCAGAACCCTTAGGTGAAAAACAGAAATTCCAGTTCATTTTAAGATTGATTAGAAACATCATAATAATATCAAGGGTTGAAATGTGGACTTTGAGCTTGTGGGAAATATTACATTTTGAAATGGATTTCTAATTATTGAGAATAAATAGGGAATATATAAATGCTTTAAGACCTGTTGATTCCAATAGATGGCTTCCATTTTAGGACAAATGATGTTAATCTTGCTTCATTTGCATTTTTACACTAATGAGCATTGGCATATTTAAAATTAAATTTAACATTTTAGATAAGTTGTAGTAAAATGATTATTTTTTTTTAACTGCAAAGGAATGTACTTCTACAGAAGTCAGAAGTTGTAATTGGTAGGAATGTCAAGGTGGGACTATAAAGGTAAAGAAAGATTTATAGGGTCAAGACAAATTTTAGGATGATATACTGGCTTTTAAATAGTCTCCATTGTTTTTTAAATAAGTAAGAGCATGTTATCAAGGTTTAGAAAAAAGGGAAGAAAGTTGAAAATGAGGCAATAATGACAGTTGATATCTTCATTGGAAATCACATATAGATGAAATAGCCTGGATATAATAGAAATAGATATTTATGATATGTGACTGTATCAGATTCAATCTCAGTGATATTGATAAAGGTAAGAAACCTTCTTTTTGACGGTGGAAGAGTGGCCATGAAGGGCTCTGTTTCATTTCAGAGATGTGTATGTCCTTGTGAGGGTTGAGACAGATCTCTCCTACTCACTCTATGTTTTGGTCTGGAGACACTAATGCAAGTGTGATGATTTGTATGCACTCTGAAATGAAGACCTTTTGATAAAGGCCATCTCATTCACAGCAGTCTGATAAACAGTGGCTCTGAGAAACATGCTGTCTCCACTGTGGCTCAAGGAAGTGTCTCTGGTGGGGAAGTTGCCCTGAAGTGTTGCGAGGATAAGGATTATGGAAAATGCAAGAGGAAGCCAGGGCACACAAGCTCAAGCCATTTAGAGTTTCAAAGGAAACTCTACCCCTGTGCTCCTCGTGCTTTTTTCCTGACTGATTGTTAGGTCTCTAACCATGGACTTATAATAGGTTATCATTCATGGCTCAAATGAATGGGCGTTGTTAACAATAACGCCCTTGTTTCGAGAGTTACTTGTATACAAAGGACAGTACATAAATAGATGCACTTAAACATCTTTTTGGGGTAAAATATAAGTTAGGCTAGAGTAAGTTGTCATGACTTTGGTTAGAAATTTTCCTGTTTTATAAAAATCAGTGTATTCCAGCCGCTTCACTGTACGTAAGCATGTAGATTTGATTTCATATGAAAGAATTTTTGCTTGGAAGTACATTGGTCTTTTCTTTCCCCATCAGTGTTATCACTGCTGTATATCAGAGGGTTTAGCAAAAGACACTTTATTTGGTATGAGTTGTACCTTCATAGCTTAACCTCATTCATAAAGGCTTCATATTTGTCTGTCTGCAGTAAGCTTCTGAGAAATGGAGCAATAGCTACAACAGGAGTTCCACAGATGACTGTTTTCCTTTCTTTTTTTTTTTGGCCACGCCATCCGGCATGCGGGATCTTAGTTCCCTGACTAGGGATCGAACCCATGCCCCCTGCATTGGGAGTGTGGAGTCTTAACCACTGGAATGCCAGGGAAGTCCCGCCTGTTTTTCATAAAGTATCCAAGTGCTCTCTCTTCACCTCATTTTGAATGAACTTAATATAGTACTAGGTAAAGGTGGTGGCCAGGATTTCCTCAAGGCTGGATGTTTGTATTGAGTTAGCACCTTGAGCAGTGGGGAGAACTTTTTTTTTTTTTTTTTTTTGTGATACGCGGGCCTCTCACTGTTGTGGCCTCTCCCGTTGCGGAGCACAGGCTCCGGACGCGCAGGCTCAGCGGCCA